>NW_027004498.1:60000-125000 GCF_036934945.1 Oncorhynchus masou masou
TCTTCTCCTCTCCTCTCCTCCCCCATCTTCTCCTCTCCTCTCCTGTCCTCCCCCATCTTCTCCTCTCCTCTCCTGTCCTCCCCCATCTTCTCCTCTCCTCTCCTCTCCTCTCCTGTCTCCTTCCAATGATCTCCTCTTCCATAACCACATCTCTCTCCTGTCTGGACAAAGACAGAGATAATTTCATATCCTACTGTATGTTTCAGTAAACTAATGAAAGATCATACAATGATTCTCATCATCCATATTATGTGTACAGCCTTCCCTACCTAATGATAATAATCAGACATTAACGACTTATAAAATACCCTTCATTAGTCTAAAGTAAATACGTGGTGAATGATTGGTTCTGTCTCAAATGGCATCCTACTCCCTATATATATATATATATAGTGCACAATGTTTGACCTAATTTACAGGACCACAATGGCTCAAAGTAGTGCTCTATATATAGAGACGAGGATACCATTTGGGAAGTAGCCGTACAGTGGAAGCATGCAGTGGAAGCTAAGGACATTATGGATCTGCATTAGCAGGTTAAAACAGAGAAAGATAATGACAGCATGGAGCTGCATTATCAGGATAAAACAGAGAAAGATAATGACATTATGGAGCTGCATTATCAGGTTAAAACAGAGAAAGATAATGACAGCATGGAGCTGCATTATCAGGATAAAACAGAGAAAGATAATGACATTATGGAGCTGCATTATCAGGTTAAAACAGAGAAAGATAATGACAGCATGGAGCTGCATTATCAGGATAAAACAGAGAAAGATAATGACATTATGGAGCTGCATTATCAGGATAAAACAACGCAATATAAAAGCTGATACAACATGTAGTGTAGTGGTTGGAATTCCCAGAATGCTCGCTGCTCCTTCCTGTGTGTGTGTGTGTGTGTGTGTGTGTGTGTGTACGGAATGCTCCGAGGTACAGATTACTTTGATCATCTACCATCCAGTAATTAATAAGACAATATGGACTGCCACTATAGTGTAGAAAACACGTGGTTGTTCGACAGCTAGCCATAGTGGTCACAACCCTGTCTGATTGGCTGTTGCAGAAAGTTAGACAGGCAGATACTGCAGTTATAGTTACTGGACCAGACCAAGGGCCTGTATCAATCAAAACACCGCTGATCTACGATCAGTTTAGCCTTTTTGATCAAAATGATTGAGACTACATGAAAGGGAAGGGGCGACCTGATCCTAGGTCAGAACTCCATACAGCCACTGAACCCAGTCGGGCTCTACACAGCAGCGGTCATGGGGTTCTTCTGGCGTGGATCATGGTGACGGGCCGGTCCCTCCCCACCGTAGGCGAACCTCTCTGGGCTGGCCTGGCGATACCCTCCTCCTCCTCCTCCCCCACGGTTCATGGTGTCATAACGGGGGGCTCGGAGGGGCAGAGTGGGGGACGGGGGGACGTCCTGGCGTAGAGGAGGAGGGTGGTAGTACCCTGGGTCGGCCTGGCGGGGGTCACCCCTGGGGGGGTAGTTGGGGTTCTCTCTGGGGGGGTAGTTGGAGTCAACCCTTGGGGGGTAGTTGGGGTCTACTCTGGGGGGGTAGTTGGGGTCTACTCTGGGGGGGTAGTTGGGGTCTACTCTGGGGGGGTAGTTGGGGTCTACTCTGGGGGGGTAGTTGGGATTGGGGTAGGATGGCTGGGGGCCAGGGTAGTGACCGACCCAGCCTGTCTGCTGTATTGGGTGCCCCTCAGAAGGATCCATCGGGCCACGCCTGAAAGAAAACACAAAAGAAGACGATGATGATGAAGAACACGAAGCAGAAGTCTACAACAAAACATATTTAAAAATAGAAGAAGAACAGCAGCATGGTCAGAACAGTAGGATGGTCAGGACAGTAGGATGGTCAGGACAGTAGGATAGTCAGGACAGTAGGATGGTCAGGACAGTAGGATAGTCAGGGCAGTAGGATGGTCAGGGCAGTAGGATGGTCAGGACAGTAGGATGGTCAGGACAGTAGGATGGTCAGGACAGTAGGATGGGCAGGACAGTAGGATGGTCAGGACAGCAGGATAGTCAGGGCAGTAGGATGGTCAGGGCAGTAGGATGGTCAGGACAGTAGGATGGTCAGGACAGTAGGATGGTCAGGACAGTAGGATGGTCAGGACAGTAGGATGGTCAGGGCAGTAGGATGGTCAGGACAGTAGGATGGTCAGGACAGTAGGATGGTCAGGACAGCAGGATGGTCAGGGCAGTAGGATGGTCAGGGCAGTAGGATGGTCAGATCTAGGATCAGCGTCCCCTTCCCCTACAGATCTAGGATCAGCTTCCCCTTCCCCTACAGATCTAGGATCAGCTTCCCCTTCCCCTACAGATCTAGGATCAGCTTCCCCTTCCCCTACAGATCTAGGATCAGCTTCCCCTTCCACTACAGATCTAGGATCAGCTTCCCCTTCCACTACAGATCTAGGATCAGCTTCCCCTACAGATCTAGGATCAGCTTCCCCTTCCCCTACAGATCTAGGGTCAGCTTCCCCTTCCCCTACAGATCTAGGATCAGCTTCCCCTTCCCCTACAGATCTAGGATCAGCTTCCCTATCCCCTACAGATCTAGGATCAGCTTCCCCTACAGATCTAGGATCAGCTTCCCCTTCCCCTACAGATCTAGGATCAGCTTCCCCTTCCCCTACAGATCTAGGATCAGCTTCCCCTTCCACTACAGATCTAGGATCAGCTTCCCCTAAAGATCTAGGATCAGCTTCCCCTACAGCTCTAGGATCAGCTTCCCCTTCCCCTACAGATCTAGGATCAGCTTCCTCTTCCCCTTCAGATCTAGGATCAGCTTCCCCTTCCCCTACAGATCTAGGATCAGCTTCCCCTACAGATCTAGGATCAGCTTCCCCTTCCCCTACAGATCTAGGATCAGCTTCCCCTTCCACTACAGATCTAGGATCAGCTTCCCCTTCCCCTACAGATCTAGGATCAGCTTCCCCTACAGATCTAGGATCAGCTTCCCCTTCCCCTACAGATCTAGGATCAGCTTCCCCTACAGATCTAGGATCAGCTTCCCCTTCCCCTACAGATCTAGGATCAGCTTCCCCTTCCCCTACAGATCTAGGATCAGCTTCCCCTTCCCCTTCAGATCTAGGATCAGCTTCCCCTTCCACTACAGATCTAGGATCAGCTTCCCCTTCCCCTTCAGATCTAGGATCAGCTTCCCCTTCCACTACAGATCTAGGATCAGCTTCCCCTTCCCCTTCAGATCTAGGATCAGCTTCCCCTTCCACTACAGATCTAGGATCAGCTTCCCCTTCAGATCTAGGATCAGCTTCCCCTTCCCCTACAGATCTAGGATCAGCTTCCCCTTCCCCTACAGATCTAGGATCAGCTTCCCCTACAGATCTAGGATCAGCTTCCCCTACAGCTCTAGGATCAGCTTCCCCTTCCCCTACAGATCTAGGATCAGCTTCCCCTTCCCCTTCAGATCTAGGATCAGCTTCCCCTTCCCCTACAGATCTAGGATCAGCTTCCCCTACAGATCTAGGATCAGCTTCCCCTTCCACTACAGATCTAGGATCAGCTTCCCCTTCCACTACAGATCTAGGATCAGCTTCCCCTTCCCCTACAGATCTAGGATCAGCTTCCCCTACAGATCTAGGATCAGCTTCCCCTTCCCCTACAGATCTAGGATCAGCTTCCCCTTCCCCTACAGATCTAGGATCAGCTTCCCCTTCCCCTACAGATCTAGGATCAGCTTCCCCTTCCCCTAAAGATCTAGGATCAGCTTCCCCTTCCCCTTCAGATCTAGGATCAGCTTCCCCTTCCACTACAGATCTAGGATCAGCTTCCCTTCCCCTTCAGATCTAGGATCAGCTTCCCCTTCCACTACAGATCTAGGATCAGCTTCCCTTCCCCTTCAGATCTAGGATCAGCTTCCCCTTCCACTACAGATCTAGGATCAGCTTCCCCTTCCCCTTCAGATCTAGGATCAGCTTCCCTTCCCCTACAGATCTAGGATCAGCTTCCCCTTCCCCTACAGATCTAGGATCAGCTTCCCTTCCACTACAGATCTAGGATCAGCTTCCCCTTCCCCTACAGATCTAGGATCAGCTTCCCCTACAGATCTAGGATCAGCTTCCCTTCCCCTACAGATCTAGGATCAGCTTCCCTTCCCCTACAGATCTAGGATCAGCTTCCCCTTCCCCTACAGATCTAGGATCAGCTTCCCTTCCCTAAAGATCTAGGATCAGCTTCCCTTCCCCTTCAGATCTAGGATCAGCTTCCCCTTCCACTACAGATCTAGGATCAGCTTCCCTTCCCCTTCAGATCTAGGATCAGCTTCCCTTCCACTACAGATCTAGGATCAGCTTCCCCTTCCCCTTCAGATCTAGGATCAGCTTCCCCTTCCACTACAGATCTAGGATCAGCTTCCCCTTCCCCTTCAGATCTAGGATCAGCTTCCCCTTCCCCTACAGATCTAGGATCAGCTTCCCCTTCCCCTACAGATCTAGGATCAGCTTCCCCTTCCCCTACAGATCTAGGATCAGCTTCCCCTTCCCTACAGATCTAGGATCAGCTTCCCCTTCCCCTACAGATCTAGGATCAGCTTCCCCTTCCCCTACAGATCTAGGATCAGCTTCCCCTTCCCCTTCAGATCTAGGATCAGTTTCTCCCTCCCCTACAGATGATATTCCCCTTCCAAAACCCACTATCCTGTCATTGTATAGGGCCATGCTCTACAAGCTGAGCCACAGAACAACCCTTTAAACATTAGTGGGGATAAAATGCTAAACTGACTGAAGACCAGCATCTAGGGGCAACTTCACCCTACTTCTTGATTCAGACTAGAAACCTGACGCAAGTGCACTGCTGTAGTGCCGTCAGTAGGTCCTGCCACCGTGGCCACTAATGGGTCGTCAGTGGGCTGTCAGTGGGCCGACAGTGGTTCATCAGTGGGTCGACAGTGGGTCGACAGTGGTTCATCAGTGGGTCGACAGTGGGTCGACAGTGGGTCGAGAGTGGTTCATCAGTGGTTCGACAGTGGGCGGTCAGTGGGCTGTCAGTGGGTCGTCAGTGGGTCGACAGTGGTTCATCAGTGGTTCATCAGTGGGTCGTTAGTGGGTGGTCAGTGGGCTGTCAGTGGGTCGACAGTGGTTCATCAGTGGTTCATCAGTGGGTGGTCAGTGGGCTGTCAGTGGGTCGTCAGTGGGTCGACAGTGGTTCATCAGTGGTTCATCAGTGGGTGGTCAGTGGGCTGTCAGTGGGTCGTCAGTGGGTCGACAGTGGTTCATCAGTGGGTGGTCAGTGGGCTGTCAGTGGGTCGTCAGTGGGTCGACAGTGGTTCATCAGTGGGTCGTTAGTGGGTGGTCAGTGGGCTGTCAGTGGGTCGACAGTGGTTCATCAGTGGTTCATCAGTGGGTGGTCAGTGGGCTGTCAGTGGGTCGTCAGTGGGTCGACAGTGGTTCATCAGTGGGTCGTTAGTGGGTGGTCAGTGTGCTGTCAGTGAGCCGACAGTGGGTCGTCAGTGGGTCGACAGTGGTTCATCAGTGGTTCATCAGTGGGTCGTTAGTGGGTGGTCAGTGGGCTGTCAGTGGGTCGTCAGTGGGTCGACAGTGGTTCATCAGTGGTTCATCTGTGGGTCGTCAGTGGGTCGTCAGTGGGTCGACAGTGGTTCATCAGTGGGTCGTCAGTGGGTCGACAGTGGGTCGACAGTGGGTCGTCAGTGGGTCGTCAGTGGGTCGACAGTGGGTCGTCAGTGGGTCGACAGTGGGCTGTCAGTGGGTCGTCAGTGGGCTGTCAGTGGGCTGTCAGTGGGTCGACAGAGGGTCGACAGTGGTTCATCAGTGGGTCGTCAGTGGGTCGACAGTGGTTCATCAGTGGGTCGTCAGTGGTCCATCGAGAGACGGAACTACATTTGAAGTTGGAAGTTAACATACACTTAGGTTGGAGAAATTAAAACTCGTTTTTCAACCACTCCACAAATTTCTTATTAACAAACTATAGTTTTGGCAAGTCGGTGAGGACATCTACTTTGTGCAGTAATTTTTCCAACAATTGTTGGCAGACAGATTATTTCACTTATAATTCACTGTATCACAATTCCAGTGGGTCAGAAGTTTACATACACTAAGTTGACTGTGCCTTTAAACAGCTTGGAAAATTCCAGAAAATTATGTCATGGCTTTAGAAGCTTCTGATAGGCTAATTGACATCATTTGAGTCAATTGGAGGTGTACCTGTGGATGTATTTCAAGGCCCACCTTCAAACTCAGTGTCTCTTTGCTTGACATCATGGGAAAATCAAAAGAAATCAGCCTTAGAATAAACATTGTAGACCTCCACAAGTCTGGTTCATCCTCGGGAGCAATTTCCAAACGCCTGAAGGTACCATGTTCATCTGTATAAACAACCCATCCCTTAATACCCCAACCCTTATTACCCCAGCCCTTATTACCCCAGCCCTTATTACCCCAGCCCTTATTACCCCAGCCCTTATTACCCCAACCCTTATTACCCCAGCCCTTATTACCCCAAGCCTTATTACCCCAGCCCTTATTACCCCAGCCCTTATTACCCCAGCCCTTATTACCCCAGCCCTTATTACCCCAAGCCTTATTACCCCAGCCCTTATTACCCAGCCCTTATTACCCCAGCCCTTATTACCCCAAGCCTTATTACCCCAGCCCTTATTACCCCAACCCTTATTACCCCAGCCCTTATTACCCCAAGCCTTTTTACCCCAGCCCTTATTACCCAGCCCTTATTACCCCAGCCCTTATTACCCCAGCCCTTATTACCCCAAGCCTTATTACCCCAGCCCTTATTACCCCAACCCTTATTACCCCAGCCCTTATTACCCCAAGCCTTATTACCCCAGCCCTTATTACCCCAGCCCTTATTACCCCAAGCCTTATTACCCCAGCCCTTATTACCCCAGCCCTTATTACCCCAAGCCTTATTACCCCAGCCCTTATTACCCCAAGCCTTATTACCCCAGCCCTTATTACCCCAACCCTTATTACCCCAGCCCTTATTACCCCAGCCCTTATTACCCCAGCCCTTATTACCCCAAGCCTTATTACCCCAGCCCTTATTACCCCAAGCCTTATTACCCCAGCCCTTATTACCCCAAGCCTTATTACCCCAAGCCTTATTACCCCAAGCCTTATTACCCCAGCCCTTATTACCCCAGCCCTTATTACCCCAGCCCTTATTACCCCAACCCTTATTACCCCAGCCCTTATTACCCCAAGCCTTATTACCCCAAGCCTTATTACCCCAGCCCTTATTACCCCAAGCCTTATTACCCCAGCCCTTATTACCCCAACCCTTATTACCCCAAGCCTTATTACCCCAACCCTTATTACCCCAAGCCTTATTACCCCAAGCCTTATTACCCCAACCCTTATTACCCCAAGCCTTATTACCCCAACCCTTATTACCCCAAGCCTTATTACCCCAAGCCTTATTACCCCAAGCCTTATTACCCCAAGCCTTATTACCCCAAGCCTTATTACCCCAACCCTTATTACCCCAAGCCTTATTACCCCAAGCCTTAATACCCCGAAGCCCTTTTTGTGTAAGGCTCAGAGCATAATAACATATCAATAGAAAAGAAAGGAGCACAGGTAATTTGATGAGGAAATGGCTTTGAAAAAGTTCACTTCTGCTGACAGTTGGGCTGGGTTTGTTTGGTTCGCTGCTGTGCTGCGGTACTGTGTGTGTGTGTGTGTGTGTGTGTGTGTGTGTGTGTGTGTGTGAGAGAGATATATACAGTATATCAGTGGCTGGCTCATGTTTTAATTTAGCTAGACATCAATACCCCCTGATACTCGCTCTCTCTCCTTCAACTCTCTCCCTCTCTATCCCCTCTCCTTCAACTCTCTCTCATTCTCTATCCTCTCTCTCTCTCTCTCTTTCAACTCTCTGTCATTCAACTCTCTCCCTCTCTATCCTCTCTCCCTCTCATTCTCCTTTAATTCCCTCTCTCACAGGGATGTTTAGCAAGTCCTCTAGCTATGTCTGTGGAAGGTTGGTGGCAACACGGTGCATTCTGGGATGTCAGTAGGTTTTCTGGTATCTTTCAGCACCAGACTAACGCTGACCGAGCCAGGCAGGCCTCGAAACCATCACTGCTTCAGCATTCTCACATCTGCCTGTTGCTACCATGTTGTGTTGCTACCATGTTGTTGTCATGTTGTGTTGCTACCATGTTGATGTAATGTTGTGTGCTACCATGTTGTTGTTATGTTGTGGTGCTACCATGTTGTTGTCATGTTGTTGCCATGTTGTGTTGCTACCATGTTGTTGTCATGTTGTGTTGCTACCATGTTGTTGTCATGTTGTGTTGCTACCATGTTGCTACCATGTTGTGTTGCTACCATGTTGTTGTCATGTTGTGTTGCTACCATGTTGCGTTGCTACCATGTTGTTATCATGTTGTGTTGCTACCATGTTGTGTTGCTACCATATTGATGTAATGTTGTGTGCTACCATGTTGTTGTCATGTTGTTGCCATGTTGTGTTGCTACCATGTTGTTGTCATGTTGTGTTGCTACCATGTTGTTGTCATGTTGTGTTGCTACCATGTTGTGTTGCTACCATGATGTTGTCATGTTGTGTTGCTACCATGTTGCGTTGCTACCATGTTGTTATCATGTTGTGTTGCTACCATGTTGTTGCCATGTTGTGTTGCTACCATGTTGTTGTCATGTTGTGTTGCTACCATGTTGTTGTCATGTTGTGTTGCTACCATGTTGTTGTCATGTTGTGTTGCTACCATGTTGTTACCATGTTGTGTTGCTACCATGTTGTTATCATGTTGTGTTTCTACCATGTTGTTATCATGTTGTGTTTCTACCATGTTGTTATCATGTTGTGTTGCTGCCATGTTGTTATCATGTTGTGTTGCTACCATGTTGTTATCATGTTGTGTTGCTGCCATGTTGTTATGTTGTTATCATGTTGTGTTTCTACCATGTTGTTACCATGTTGTTATCATGTTGTGTTGCTACCATGTTGTTATCATGTTGTATTTCTACCATGCTGTGGTGCAGCCATGTTGTTGTTTTAGGTCTCACTTTATGTAGTGTTGTGTTGTCTCTCTTCTCGTGATGTGTGTTTTGTCCTATATTTTTTATTCAATTTATTAAAATGTTTAATCCCAGCCCTCGTCCCCGTAGGAGGCCTTTTGCCTTTTGGTAGGCCGTCATTGTAAATAAGAAGTAGTCCTTACCTGACTTGCCTAGTTAAATAAAGGTTCAATTAAATAAATACAATTTAAAAATACACCATGACAGAAACACCAACCACTCTCTAAAGCAGTTCACCGTACAGGGTAGGGATGTAAAATAAAATAAATATTCATGTGACATTGTTACATACAAGGATATACCATGACAGGTCAAATTATTAATGGAATAAAACAAACCTTTCTATGTCGTTTTTTTTTTTTAATGACCGACGCCTCATAAAAGACCGGTAGCCAATCGGTAACCTTCACGCGTAGCTTGTTGTTTATGTTGGCCAATCAAAGAGACAAAGAGGTTCAACGTGTAGCCAAGTGGAGTGAGAGTTCACGAACGCAAGATGGGATTAAATGAGCAAATTAAAAATTAGCGAAATGAGAAGACGCAGGCTACAACAAACAACCAACAGGTGGGCTGTGGTTTCATCTGAATGGGCTTGGGGAGAAAGCACAGCCTCAATTAGCCTAGCTAGCTATATCTGGCTAGCTTCTCTAAGCTACTCCAGTCAACACAGGCACTGTTATATGGGATGATAAACATCACTATGGCTGCTATAAATTAGATAGTCTTGACGACTCTCGCCGAGTCTCCTTGTCTGCTCACACACCAGCAACTGCAGCCGTCTCTCCCTCGTTCAGCAGAGCTCAGGTTACAAACGTATGTTTCAAATATAAAATAAAAACGCATTTAAGTAACCGATATTTAAAAAAACAAGGTATGATACTATTTGAACAGTGAAATAATTCAAACCCTCATCCCCAATATAGAGACGAGGAGTGGCATTTACTCAGATCCACTGTTGATCTTTAACACGTTGTTTACTCAGCACTGGGTGTGAACATAGAAACAGATAACATGTCAGGGAGGACTCTGCCCATGCAGCAGAGCACAAAGTTGTTGTTTGCTTGGGTTGCACACAGCAAACACAATGCACAGAGGAGGAGGGGGGAGAGAGAGAGAGAGAAGCAGAGGGAGAGAGAGGACGAGGGGGAGAGAGAAGCAGAGAGAGAGAGACCGAGAGGGAGAGAGACCAAGAGGGGGAGAGAGAGAGGACGAGGGGGAGAGAGAAGCAGAGGGAGAGAGAGAGACCGAGAGGGAGCGATAGAGAGGACGAGGGGGAAAGACAGAGAGAGGACGAGGGGGAGAGATAGAGAGAGGACGAGGGGGAGAGAGAAGCAGAGGGAGAGAGAGAGAGACCGAGAGGGAGAGAGAGGGCCAGGGCTGTGTGTATAACCCTCTCTCTGGACTGTGTTGGGAGCTGCTGTGAGGGCAGATATCAGGTTACACCTCCCGTCTGTGTCCCCGTCTCCAGGGACAAGATCAGGTGGATTCCCTCGATGAGAGGGCCTCACAAGGCAGACACTCCAGATTTAATTATAAGCTTTAAAGAGGATTATTAACCACTCGGAGCGAGGCGGAAAGACACGGCGCAGGGAGGAGGAGAGGAGAGAGGGAGGAGAAGGAAGAGGCACCCCCTTCTACTGATGCTCTGCTCTGACCGTTTAGTCAAGGTAAGGGGGGGGAGGGGAGAGGAGGAAAGACACGGCGCAGGGAGGAGGAGAGGAGAGAGGGAGGAGAAGGAAGAGGCACCCCCTTCTACTGATGCTCTGCTCTGACCGTTTAGTCAAGGTAAGGGGGGGGGGGGGGAGGGGAGAGGAGGAAAGACACGGCGCAGGGAGGAGGAGAGGAGAGAGGGAGGGGAAGGAAGAGGCACCCCCTACTACTGATGCTCTGCTCTGACCGTTTAGTCAAGGTAAGGGAGGGGGGGGGGGAGTGGGGAGAGGAGGAAAGAGGAATGGGAAGACAGCGAGAGACAGAGACCAGAGAGAGATGTATTTACCTGGGCAAGGAAGCATACTGTCGCTCCACCTCTTCATAGCGTGGAGCCAGACGATGATCAGGCCCAGGTCCAGCCACTCTCACCTGTCACCGAGGAGAGACAGAGAGAGATAGACAGAGACAGAGAGACAGACAGAGAGAGAGAGACAGACAGAGAGAGAGAGACAGACAGAGAGAGAGAGACAGACAGAGAGAGACAGACAGAGAGACAGACAGAGAGAGAGAGAGAGACAGACAGAGAGACAGCGACAGAGAGAGGACACTGGGTCAGTAAGTGGATAACTATTATGAATGAAGTTACACACAGTCTCCACCGTAGCCTCTAGCTGTCATACTCCATGGGTCACTAGGAGGTTGCCACTCAATGCTGAGACAGCTCCTTACTCAGATGGCTAACTAGCTAGCTCAGGGGTCTGTAATCAGGGAGTTGGAGAAGGGAGAGGAGAGACAGGGGCTCAGTAAACCTGGTTATTGGGGATTTAAAGTTTTAGCCCCATCAGATCGGGCGGAGGGGTGCAGGCTCTACATCCCAGATGATGCTGGTAAAAACTGGAAGGAGGCGACTAAGTCGCCCTAACTCACGTCTCGTACCACCCCTCCACCCCTAACCCCCCCTCCACCCCTAACCCCCCTCCACCCCTAACCCCGCCTCCACCCCTAACCCCCCTCCACCCCTAACCCCGCCTCCACCCCTAACCCCCCTCCACCCCTAACCCCCCTCCACCCCTAACCCCGCCTCCACCCCTAACCCCCCTCCACCCCTAACCCCGCCTCCACCCCTAACCCCGACTCCACCCCTAACCCCCCTCCACCCCTAACCCCGCCTCCACCCCTAACCCCGCCTCCACCCCTAGCCCCGCCTCCACCCCTAACCCCGTCTCCACCCCTAGCCCCGCCTCCACCCCTAACCCCCCTCCACCCCTAACCCCGCCTCCACCCCTAACCCCCTCCACCCCTAACCCCGCCTCCACCCCTAACCCCGCCTCCACCCCTAACCCTAGCCCTAACCCTAGCCCTAACCCTAGCCCTAACCCTAGCCCTAACCCTAACCCTAGCCCCGTCTCCACCCCTAACCCTAGCCCTAACCCTAGCCCCGTCTCCACCCCTAACCCTAGCCCTAACCCTAGCCCTAACCCTAGCCCTAACCCTAGCCCCGTCTCCACCCCTAACCCCGCCTCCACCCCTAACCCTAGCCCTAACCCTAGCCCTAACCCCTAGCCCTAACCCTAGCCCTAACCCTAGCCCCGTCTCCACCCCTAACCCCGCCTCCACCCCTAACCCCTAGCCCTAACCCTAACCCTAACCCTAGCCCCGTTTCCACCCCTAACCCCGCCTCCACCCCTAACCCCTAGCCCTAGCCCTAACCCTAGCCCTAACCCTAGCCCTAACCCTAGCCCCGTCTCCACCCCTAACCCCGTCTCCACCCCTAACCCCGCCTCCACCCCTAACCCCTAGCCCTAACCCTAGCCCTAACCCTAGCCCTAACCCTAGCCCTAACCCTAGCCCCGTCTCCACCCCTAACCCCGCCTCCACCCCTAACCCCTAGCCCTAACCCTAGCCCTAACCCTAGCCCCGTCTCCACCCCTAACCCCGCCTCCACCCCTAACCCCTAGCCCTAACCCTAGCCCTAACCCTAGCCCTAACCCTAGCCCTAACCCTAGCCCTAACCCTAGCCCTAACCCTAGCCCCGTCTCCACCCCTAACCCCTAGCCCTAACCCTAGCCCTAGCCCTAACCCTAGCCCTAGCCCTAACCCTAGCCCTAACCCTAGCCCCGTCTCCACCCCTAACCCCGTCTCCACCCCTAACCCCGTCTCCACCCATAACCACGTCTCCACCCTAGCCCCGTCTCCACCCCTAACCCCGTCTCCACCCCTAACCCCGTCTCCACCCCTAACCCCGTCTCCACCCCTAACCCCGTCTCCACCACTAACCCCGTCTCTAACCCTAGCCCCGTCTCCACCCCTAACCCCGTCTCTAACCCTAACCCCGTCTCCTCCCCTCCACCCCTAACCCCGTCTCTAACCCTAACCCCGTCTCCACCCCTAACCCCGTCTCCACCCCTAGCCCCGTCTCCACCCCTAACCCCTAGCCCTAACCCTAACCCCGTCTCCACCCCTAACCCCGTCTCCACCCTTAGCCCCGTCTCCACCCCTAGCCCCATCACTAGCCCTAACCCCTAGCCCCATCACTAGCCCTAACCCCTAGCCCTAACCCCATCACTAGCCCTAACCCCTAGCCCTAACCCCTAGCCCCATCACTAGCCCTAACCCCTAGCCCTAACCCCTAGCCCCATCACTAGCCCTAACCCCTAGCCCCATCACTAGCCCTAACCCCTAGCCCCATCACTAGCCCTAACCCCTAGCCCCATCACTAGCCCTAACCCCTAGCCCCATCACTAACTCTAACCCCTAGCCCCATCACTAGCCCTAACCCCTAGCCCCATCACTAGCCCTAACCCCTAGCCCCATCACTAGCCCTAACCCCTAGCCCTAACCCCTAGCCCCATCACTAGCCCAAACCCCTAGCCCCATCACTAGCCCTAACCCCTAGCCCCATCACTAGCCCTAACCCCTAGCCCCATCACTAGCCCTAACCCCTAGTCCTAACCCCTAGCCCTAACCCCTAGCCCTAACCCCTAGCCCCATCACTACCCCTAGCCCCATCACTAGCCCTAACCCTAGCCCCATCACTAGCCCTAACCCCTAGCCCTAACCCCTAGCCGCATCACTAGCCCTAACCCCTAGCCCCATCACTAGCCCTAACCCCTAGCCCTAACCCCTAGCCCCATCACTAGCCCTAACCCCTAGCCCCATCACTAGCCCTAACCCCTAGCCCTAACCCCTAGCCCTAACCCCTAGCCCCATCACTAGCCCTAACCCCATCACTAGCCCTAACCCCTAGCCCCATCACTAGCCCTAACCCCTAGCCCCATCACTAGCCCTAACCCCTAGCCCCATCACTAGCCCTAACCCCTAGAGAGCTGCAAAACCTGGACCCGTATAAATCAGCTTGGCTTGACAATCTGGACCCTCTATTTCTGAAACTATCCGCCGCCATTGTCGCAACCCCTATTACCAGCCTGTTCAACCTCTCTTTCATATCGTCTGAGATCCCCAAGGATTGGAAAGCTGCCGCAGTCATCCCCCTCTTCAAAGGGGGAGACACCCTGGACCCAAACTGTTACAGACCTCTATCCATCCTGCCCTGCCTATCTAAGGTCTTCGAAAGCCAAGTCAACAAACAGGTCACTGACCATCTCGAATCCCACCGTACCTTCTCCGCTATGCAATCTGGTTTCCGAGCCGGTCACGGGTGCACCTCAGCCACACTCAAGGTACTAAACGACATCATAACCGCCATTGATAAAAGACAGTACTGTGCAGCCGTCTTCATCGACCTTGCCAAGGCTTTCGACTCTGTCAATCACCATATTCTTATCGGCAGACTCAGTAGCCTCGGTTTTTCAGGTGACTGCCTCGCCTGGTTCACCAACTACTTTGCAGACAGAGTTTAGTGTGTCAAATCGGAGGGCATGTTGTCTCTATGGGGGTGCCACAGGGTTCAATTCTCGGGCCGACTCTTTTCTCTGTATATATCAATGATGTTGCTCTTGCTGCGGGCGATTCCCTGATCCACCTCTACGCAGACGACACCATTCTATATACTTTCGGCCCGTCATTGGACACTGTGCTATCTAACCTCCAAACGAGCTTCAATGCATACAACACTCCTTCCGTGGCCTCCAACTGCTCTTAAACGCTAGTAAAACAAAATGCATGCTTTTCAACCGATCGCTGCCTGCACCCGCATGCCCGACTAGCATCACCACACTGGATGGTTCCGACCTTGAATATGTGGACACCTATAAGTACCTAGGTGTCTGGCTAGACTGCAAACTCTCCTTCCAGACCCATATCAAACATCTCCAATCGAAAATCAAATCAAGAGTCGGCTTTCTATTCCGTAACAAAGCCTCCTTCACTCACGCTGCCAAGCTTACCCTAGTAAAACTGACTATCCTACCAATCCTCGACTTCGGCGATGTCATCTACAAAATTGCTTCCAACACTCTTCTCAGCAAACTGGATGCAGTTTATCACAGTGCCATCCGTTTTGTCACTAAAGCACCTTATACTACCCACCACTGCGACGTGTATGCTCTAGTCGGCTGGCCCTCGCTACATATTCGTCGCAAGACCCACTGGCTCCAGGTCGTCTACAAGGCCATGCTAGGTAAAGCTCCGCCTTATCTCAGTTCACTGGTCATGATGGCAACACCCATCCGTAGCACGCGCTCCAGCAGGTGTATCTCACTGATCATCCCTAAAGCCAACACCTCATTCGGCCGCCTTTCGTTCCAGTACTTTGCTGCCTGTGACTGGAACGAATTGCAAAAATCGCTGAAGTTGGAGACCTTTATCTCCCTCACCAACTTCAAACATCAGCTATCTGAGCAACTAACCGATCGCTGCAGCTGTACAGATTCCAAGAACACATGATGAGATGTTACTATCCTTTGTGCAAGCACTTCCAAGAGTTAATGAACAGTGAGCGTGGTGAAATGTGGGGAGCGCATTGTCAGTAGTGTACCTTTGGTTCCTAGGGTGTTTCGGCCTTTCACACTATACACCCTCCCCAAAGGCGGCCAGCGACAGGGTGATCAATCCTACGCTTGTGTCCCATTCCCAATTAGTCATAGGAGTTGCCTTGTTGCTGATAGCCAACATCCCATGGGACTACGCATGGCAGGGGCGTCCTCCTCCCTGCGTCAAATCTATTGGTAAATAGCCCACCCATTTTCACCTACCTCATCCCCACAGTTTTTATTTATTTACTTTTCTGCTCTTTTGCACACCAATATCTCTACCTGTACATGATCATTTATCAATCCAGTGTTAATCTGCAATTTTGTAATTATTCGCCTACCTCCTCAGGCCTTTTGCACACATTGTATATAGACTCCCCTTTTTTTTCTACTGTGTTATTGACTTGTTAATTGTTTACTCCATGTGTAACTCTGTGTTGTCTGTTCACACTGCTATGCTTTATCTTGGCCAGGTCGCAGTTGTAAATGAGAACTTGTTCTCAACTAGCCTACCTGGTTAAATAAAGGTGAAATAAAAAAATAAAAATAAAAAAGCCCCATCACTAGCCCCATCACTAGCCCTAACCCCTAGCCCATCACTAGCCCCATCACTAGCCCTAACCCCTAGCCCATCACTAGCCCCATCACTAGCCCTAACCCCTAGCCCATCACTAGCCCCATCACTAGCCCTAACCCCTAGCCCATCACTAGCCCTAACCCCTAGCCCCATCACTAGCCCTAACCCCTAGCCCCATCACTAGCCCTAACCCCTAGCCCCATCACTAGCCCTAACCCCTAGCCCCATCACTAGCCCCATCACTAGCCCTAACCCCTAGCCCATCACTAGCCCTAACCCCGGTTTCATCTCCTGACAGAGAAAGAGGTAGATTAAGTGAGCCGTATTACATTTGCAGCTAGATGAGCAATTTAAGAGAGAAGAGCTTATCCTCTCTACCATTCAACACTGTTTCTGATTTCTACAGATCTCAGCCTCCTTCACAGCAACACGGTTTGTTCACACCAACCACATCATCATATTTCTCTAATGTACATCACATTCAAGCTGCCATTCAGGTTGAAATTATAAAAACTCCTTTTCACCCCACTAAGAGGATAGAGTGATAGAAGTTTGAGAGAGAAAGTGAAGAAGAAAGGGAGAGAGAAAGAGAGATGGAGAGAGTGGGAGAGAGAGAGATGGAGAGAGTGGGAGAGAGAGAGATGGAGAGAGAGAGAGAGATGGAGAGAGTGGGAGAGAGAGAGAGATGGAGAGTGAGGGAGAGAGAGAGATGGAGAGAGTGGGAGAGAGAGGGTGAGGGAGAGAGAGAAAGAGAGATGAGAGAGTGGGAGAGAGCGAGGGAGATAGAGAGAGATGGAGAGAGAGAGGGAGAGAGAGATGGAGAGAGTGGGAGAGATAGAGTGAGGGAGAGAGAGATGGAGAGAGAGAGAGAGAGAGAGAGAGAGGGAGAGAGAGATGGAGAGAGTGGGAGAGATAGAGTGAGGGAGAGAGAGATGGAGAGAGAGAGAGAGAGAGAGAGAGAGGAGAACTTTATGCAGAGACACACAGCTAGCGATCTGAGTTAATACATTATAAACCCTGACACATAATCCAAAGCAGAAATGATTCCAGTACATTTAGCAGTCCCTGACAGATGAAGGTTGGAACCATTATGGAAAACCAGCTCCTCATTTCCGGGGGCCAGTATGAGAGGAATAGTCTCATCAGCCTCAATGAGCAGGTTTTTAAATATGCGCTCCCTGCTCTGCCACACAGACTCATAATGGCAAGGCACCTGCAGGAATATAAAGTGCTGTTTTTACTGACCGTTTAAAAAAAAACTGAAATGTCTTTACTGCTCTTATATCTCTGAGACACCACATTACCTCGCCCCGGGAAGATGAGGAGAAGGGTTGACAGATGGAATGGGAGATGAGGAGAAGGGTTGACAGATGGAATGGGAGACGAGGAGAAGGGTTGACAGATGGAATGGGAGATGAGGAGAAGGGTTGACAGATGGAATGGGAGATGAGGAGAAGGGTTGACAGATGGAATGGGAGACGAGGAGAAGGGTTGACAGATGGAATGGGAGATGAGGAGAAGGGTTGACAGATGGAATGGGAGATGAGACAGGTTGACAGATGAAATGGGAGATGAGGAGACAGGTTGACAGATGGAATGGGAGATGAGGAGACAGGTTGACAGATGGAATGGGAGATGAGGAGAAGGGTTGACAGATGGAATGGGAGATGAGGAGAAGGGTTGACAGATGGAATGGGAGATGAGGAGAAGGGTTGACAGATGGAATGGGAGATGAGGAGAAGGGTTGACAGATGGAATGGGAGATGAGGAGAAGGGTTGACAGATGGAATGGGAGATGAGGAGAAGGGTTGACAGATGGAATGGGAGATGAGGAGAAGGGTTGACAGATGGAATGGGAGATGAGGAGACAGGTTGACAGATGGAATGGGAGATGAGGAGAAGGGTTGACAGATGGAATGTGAGATGAGGAGAAGGGTTGACAGATGGAATGGGAGACGAGGAGAAGGGTTGACAGATGGAATGGGAGATGAGGAGAAGGGTTGACAGATGGAATGGGAGATGAGAAGGGTTGACAGATGGAATGGGAGATGAGGAGAAGGGTTGACAGATGGAATGGGAGATGAGGAGACAGGTTGACAGATGGAATGGGATATGAGGAGAAGGGTTGACAGATGGAATGGGAGATGAGGAGAAGGGTTGACAGATGGAATGGGAGACGAGGAGAATGAGGGAGAAGGGTTGACAGATGGAATGGGAGATGAGGAGAAGGGTTGACAGATGGAATGGGAGATGAGACAGGTTGACAGATGAAATGGGAGATGAGGAGACAGGTTGACAGATGGAATGGGAGATGAGGAGACAGGTTGACAGATGGAATGGGAGATGAGGAGAAGGGTTGACAGATGGAATGGGAGATGAGGAGAAGGGTTGACAGATGGAATGGGAGATGAGGAGAAGGGTTGACAGATGGAATGGGAGACGAGGAGAAGGGTTGACAGATGGAATGGGAGATGAGGAGAAGGGTTGACAGATGGAATGGGAGATGAGACAGGTTGACAGATGAAATGGGAGATGAGGAGACAGGTTGACAGATGGAATGGGAGATGAGGAGACAGGTTGACAGATGGAATGGGAGATGAGGAGAAGGGTTGACAGATGGAATGGGAGATGAGGAGAAGGGTTGACAGATGGAATGGGAGATGAGGAGAAGGGTTGACAGATGGAATGGGAGATGAGGAGAAGGGTTGACAGATGGAATGGGAGATGAGGAGAAGGGTTGACAGATGGAATGGGAGATGAGGAGACAGGTTGACAGATGGAATGGGAGATGAGGAGAAGGGTTGACAGATGGAATGTGAGACGAGGAGAAGGGTTGACAGATGGAATGGGAGACGAGGAGAAGGGTTGACAGATGGAATGTGAGACGAGGAGAAGGGTTGACAGATGGAATGGGAGATGAGGAGAAGGGTTGACAGATGGAATGGGAGATGAGAAGGGTTGACAGATGGAATGGGAGATGAGGAGAAGGGTTGACAGATGGAATGGGAGATGAGGAGACAGGTTGACAGATGGAATGGGATATGAGGAGAAGGGTTGACAGATGGAATGGGAGATGAGGAGAAGGGTTGACAGATGGAATGGGAGATGAGGAGAAGGGTTGACAGATGGAATGGGAGATGAGGAGACAGGTTGACCGATGGAATGGGAGATGAGGAGAAGGGTTGACAGATGGAATGGAGATGAGGGAGATGAGGAGAAGGGTTGACAGATGGAATGGGAGACGAGGAGAAGGGTTGACAGATGGAATGGGAGATGAGACAGGTTGACAGATGGAATGGGAGATGAGGAGAAGGGTTGACAGATGGAATGGGAAACGAGGAGACAGGTTGACAGATGGAATGGGAGATGATGGGGAGAAGGGTTGACAGATGGAATGGGAGATGAGGAGAAGGGTTGACAGATGGAATGGGAGATGAGGAGAAGGGTTGACAGATGGAATGGGAGATGAGGAGAAGGGTTGACAGATGGAATGGGAGATGAGGAGAAGGGTTGACAGATGGAATGGGAGACGAGGAGAAGGGTTGACAGATGGAATGGGAGATGAGACAGGTTGACAGATGGAATGGGAGATGAGGAGAAGGGTTGACAGATGGAATGGGAAACGAGGAGACAGGTTGACAGATGGAATGGGAGATGAGGAGAAGGGTTGACAGATGGAATGGGAGATGAGGAGAAGGGTTGACAGATGGAATGGGAGACGAGGAGAAGGGTTGACAGATGGAATGGGAGATGAGGAGAAGGGTTGACAGATGGAATGGGAGATGAGGAGACGGGTTGACAGATGGAATGGGAGATGAGGAGACGGGTTGACAGATGGAATGGGAGATGAGGAGAAGGGTTGACAGATGGAATGGGAGGAGATGGAATGGGAGGAGACGGGTTGACAGATGGAATGGGAGACGAGGAGACGGGTTGACAGATGGAATGGGAGACGAGGAGACGGGTTGACAGATGGAATGGGAGACGAGGAGAAGGGTTGACAGATGGAATGGGAGACGAGGAGAAGGGTTGACAGATGGAATGGGAGACGAGGAGAAGGGTTGACAGATGGAATGGGAGACGAGGAGAAGGGTTGACAGATGGAATGGGAGACGAGGAGAAGGGTTGACAGATGGAATGGGAGACGAGGAGAAGGGTTGACAGATGGAATGGGAGATGAGGAGACATGTTGACAGATGGAATGGGAGATAAGGAGAAGGGTTGACAGATGGAATGGGAGATGAGGAGAAGGGTTGACAGATGGAATGGGAGACGAGTAGAAGGGTTGACAGATGGAATGGGAGATGATACAGGTTGACAGATGGAATGGGAGATGAGGAGAAGGGTTGACAGATGGAATGGGAAACGAGGAGACAGGTTGACCGATGGAATGGGAGATGAGGAGAAGGGTTGACAGATGGAATGGGAGATGAGGAGAAGGGTTGACAGATGGAATGGGAGATGAGGAGAAGGGTTGACAGATGGAATGGGAGACGAGGAGAAGGGTTGACAGATGGAATGGGAGATGAGGAGAAGGGTTGACAGATGGAATGGGAGATGAGGGGAAGGGTTGACAGATGGAATGGGAGATGAGGAGAAGGGTTGACAGATGGAATGGGAGATGAGGAGAAGGGTTGACAGATGGAATGGGAGATGAGGAGAAGGGTTGACAGATGGAATGGGAGATGAGACAGGTTGACAGATGGAATGGGAGATGAGGAGAAGGGTTGACAGATGGAATGGGAAACGAGGAGACAGGTTGACAGATGGAATGGGAGATGAGGAGAAGGGTTGACAGATGGAATGGGAGATGAGGAGAAGGGTTGACAGATGGAATGGGAGATGAGGAGAAGGGTTGACAGATGGAATGGGAGACGAGGAGAAGGGTTGACAGATGGAATGGGAGATGAGGAGACAGGTTGACAGATGGAATGGGAGATGAGGAGAAGGGTTGACAGATGGAATGGGAGACGAGGAGAAGGGTTGACAGATGGAATTAGAGATGAGACAGGTTGACAGATGGAATGGGAGATGAGGAGAAGGGTTGACAGATCTGTCTGTCTGTCTGTCTGTCTGTTCAATCTCTCCTTCTGTCAGATGGTTGTTGTAACTATAGATCAGTTTGACATAGATAGGTAGAGATGGTCCTGTTTTAACTACAGATCTCAGAAGCTCTACCTCTCTACATCCCACTCCACTGATCCAAATGATTGTTATTAATTTACTTAATAATGTCTCAAGAAACTGTAACCTCTCTCACTCACCCCTCATCCGTAACATCCCTCTCTCCTCTCATCCTTCTCTCCCCTAATCCCTCTCTCTCCTCATCCCTCTCTCCCTTCACCCCTCTCTCCTCATCCCTCATCCGTCTCATCTCTCTCTCCTCTCATCCCTCTCTCTCCTCCATCCCTCCCCTAATCCCTCTCTCCCCTCGTCCCTCTCTCTCCCCTAATCCCTCTCTGCTCTCATCCCTCTCTCCCCTCATCCCTCTCTGCTCTCATCCCTCTCTCCCCTCTCTTCTCTCATCCCCACAAACTGTAATAATTAGACCAATGGGAATGATCTGATCACTATGGTGACATGACCTTAGACCAACACGTCACATGTGTGTAATTTATGATAATCCTCTCTGACATGACAGGTTCACGGTACTTCTAAATGCAAAGATACCAAATGGTCAGTTAATGATTTCTGAGGTAAAAGCGTATTTGAATGAGAGTTTATTTATGTTTTGTTTAACCTTCATTTATCCAGGTTAAGTCTCCTTAAGATAACATCTATTTTTCAAGAGACCTGGTGCAACCAAGACAGCAGCAGGGGAGAACAATGTTTCAGACATAACAACAGACAAACCAAATGATCCGTCGCTACAATTACAGACATAGACCAGCGTCACATAGACCAGCGTCACATAGACCAGCGACACATAGACCAGCGACCAGCGTCACATAGACCAGCGTCACATAGACCAGCGTCACACAGACCAGCGTCACATAGACCAGCGTCACATAGACCAGCGTCACATAGACCAGCGTCACATAGACCAGCGTCACATAGACCAGCGTCACATAGACCAGCGACACATAGACCAGCGTCACATAGACCAGCGTCACATAGACCAGCATCACATAGACCAGCGTCACACAGACCAGCGACCAGCGTCACACAGACCAGCGTCACACAGACCAGCGTCACATAGACCAGCGTCACATAGACCAGCGTCACATAGACCAGCGTCACACAGACCAGCGTCACATAGACCAGCGTCACACAGACCAGCGACCAGCGTCACACAGACCAGCGTCACATAGACCAGCGTCACATAGACCAGCGTCACACAGAACAGCGTCACACAGACCAGCGACACACAGACCAGCGTCACACAGACCAGCGGCACATAGACCAGCGTCACACAGACCAGCGTCACACAGACCAGCGACACATAGACCAGCGTCACACAGAACAGCGTCACACAGACCAGCGACACATAGACCAGCATCACATAGACCAGCGTCACATAGACCAGCGACACATAGACCAGCGTCACATAGACCAGCGTCACATAGACCAGCGTCACATAGACCAGCGTCACACAGACCAGCGTCACATAGACCAGCGTCACACAGACCAGCGTCACATAGACCAGCGTCACATAGACCAGCGTCACACAGACCAGCGTCACATAGACCAGCGTCACATAGACCAGCGTCACATAGACCAAGATCACATAGACCAGTGACACAGACCAGCGTCACACAGACCAGCGTCACATAGACCAGCGTCACACAGACCAGCGTCACACAGACCAGTGTCACACAGACCAGCGACACACAGACCATCGTCACATAGACCAGCGTCACATAGACCAGCGTCACATAGACCAGCGACACACAGACCATCGTCACATAGACCAGCGTCACATAGACCAGCATCACATAGACCAGCGACACACAGACCAGCGTCACACAGACCAGCGTCACACAGACCAGCGTCACACAGACCAGCGACACATAGACCAGCGACACATAGACCAGCGACACATAGACCAGGGTCACATAGAGCAGCGTCACACAGACCAGCGACACATAGACCAGCGTCACACAGACCAGCGTCACAGAGACCAGCGACACACAGACCAGCGTCACACAGACCAGCGACACATAGACCAGCGACACATAGACCAGCGTCACACAGACCAGCGTCACACAGACCAGCGACACATAGACCAGCGTCACATAGACCAGCGACCAGCGTCACATAGACCAGCGTCACACAGACCAGCGTCACACAGACCAGCGACACACAGACCAGCGTCACATAGACCAGCGTCACATAGACCAGCGACCAGTGTCACACAGACCAGCGACACATAGACCAGCGTCACATAGACCAGCGTCACATAGACCAGCGACACACAGACCAGCGTCACATAGACCAGCGAGACATAGACCAGCGACCAGCGTCACATAGACCAGCAACACATAGACCAGCATCACATAGACCAGCGACACACAGACCAGCCTCACATAGACCAGCGTCACATAGACCAGCGACACATAGACCAGCGTCACATAGACCAGCGTCACATAGACCAGCGACACATAGACCAGCGTCACATAGACCAGCGACACATAGACCAGCGTCACATAGACCAGCGTCACATAGACCAGCGTCACACAGACCAGCGACACATAGACCAGCGTCACATAGACCAGCGACACACAGACCAGCGTCACATAGACCAGCGTCACATAGACCAGCGACACATAGACCAGCATCACATAGACCAGCATCACATAGACCACCGTCACATAGACCAGCGACACACAGACCAGCGACCAGCGTCACACAGACCAGCGTCACATATAGCAGCGTCACATAGAGCAGCGTCACATAGACCAGCGTCACACAGACCAGCGTCACATAGACCAGCGTCACATAGACCAGCGTCACATAGACCAGCGTCACACAGACCAGCGTCACATAGACCAGCGACCAGCGTCACATAGACCAGCGTCACATAGACCAGCGACACACAGACCAGCGTCACATAGACCAGGGTCACATAGAGCAGCGTCACACAGACCAGCGTCACATAGACCAGCGACCAGCGTCACATAGACCAGAGTCACATAGACCAGCGTCACACAGACCAGCGTCACATAGACCAGCGAACAGCGTCACATAGACCAGCGTCACACAGACCAGCGTCACACAGACCAGCGACACACAGACCAGCGTCACATAGACCAGCGACACATAGACCAGCGACCAGCGTCACACAGACCAGCGTCACATAGACCAGCGACACACAGACCAGCGTCACACAGACCAGCGACACATAGACCAGCGACACATAGACCAGCGTCACATAGACCAGCGTCACATAGACCAGCGTCACATAGACCAGCGACACATAGACCAGCGACCAGCGTCACACAGACCAGCGTCACATAGACCAGCGACACACAGACCAGCGTCACACAGACCAGCGTCACACAGACCAGCGTCACACAGACCAGCGACACATAGACCAGCGTCACATAGACCAGCGACCAGCGTCACATAGACCAGCGTCACACAGACCAGCATCACACAGACCAGCGACACACAGACCAGCGTCACATAGACCAGCGTCACATAGACCAGCGACCAGCGTCACACAGACCAGCGACACATAGACCAGCGTCACATAGACCAGCGTCACATAGACCAGCGACACACAGACCAGCGTCACATAGACCAGCGAGACATAGACCAGCGACCAGCGTCACATAGACCAGCGACACACAGACCAGCCTCACATAGACCAGCGACACACAGACCAGCCTCACATAGACCAGCGTCACACAGACCAGCGTCACATAGACCAGCGT
Source organism: Oncorhynchus masou masou (assembly GCF_036934945.1). NCBI lineage: Eukaryota > Metazoa > Chordata > Actinopteri > Salmoniformes > Salmonidae > Oncorhynchus > Oncorhynchus masou. Next base: position 85,092 of record NW_027004498.1, read on the forward strand.
CACATAGACCAGCGTCACACAGACCAGCGTCACATAGACCAGCGTCACACAGACCAGCGTCACATAGACCAGTGTCACATAGACCAGCGTCACATAGACCAGCGTCACACAGACCAGCATCACATTGACCAGAGACCAGCGTCACATAGACCAGCGACACATAGACCAGCATCACATAGACCAGCATCACATAGACCAGCGTCACATAGACCAGCGTCACACAGACCAGCGTCACATAGACCAGCGTCACATAGACCAGCGTCACATAGACCAGCGTCACATAGACCAGCGTCACACAGACCAGCGTCACATAGACCAGCGTCACATAGACCAGCGTCACACAGACCAGCGTCACATTGACCAGCGACCAGCGACACATAGACCAGCATCACATAGACCAGCATCACATAGACCAGCGACACACAGACCAGCGTCACATAGACCAGCGTCACATAGACCAGCGTCACACAGACCAGCGTCACATAGACCAGCGACACATAGACCAGCATCACATAGACCAGCGACACACAGACCAGCGTCACATAGACCAGCGACACATAGACCAGCGTCACACAGACCAGCGTCACACAGACCAGCGTCACATAGACCAGCGTCACACAGACCAGCGTCACATAGACCAGCGTCACACAGACCAGCATCACATAGACAGAAAATCACTCATATGTACCAACGTTAATGACAATCACCTTCCTCAGAAACATGTGAGAATCTCTGTTAACCAAGGGGTTTTCAAATGTAACATCAGTAGGGTAGAGAGGAAAAAGGGGGAAAGAGGTATTTATGACTGTCATAAACCAACCCCCAGGCCAACCTCATGACACATGTTCAGCAGATGTTATTGCAGGTGTAGCTAAATGATTGTGTTCGTAGCTCCAACAGTGCAGTAATATCTAACTAAATGCTTGTGTTCCTAGCTCCAACAGTGCAGTAATATCTAACTAAATGCTTGTGTTCCTAGCTCCAACAGTAATATCTAACTAAATGCTTGTGTTCGTAGCTCCAACAGTGCAGTAATATCTAACTAAATGCTTGTGTTCCCAGCTCCAACAGTAATATCTAACTAAATGCTTGTGTTCGTAGCTCCAACAGTGCAGTAATATCTAACTAAATGCTTGTGTTCCCAGCTCCAACAGTAATATCTAACTAAATGCTTGTGTTCGTAGCTCCAACAGTGCAGTAATATCTAACTAAATGCTTGTGTTCCCAGCTCCAACAGTAATATCTAACTAAATGCTTGTGTTCCCAGCTCCAACAGTAATATCTAACTAAATGCTTGTGTTCCCAGCTCCAACAGTAATATCTAACTAAATGCTTGTGTTCCCAGCTCCAACAGTAATATCTAACTAAATGCTTGTGTTCCCAGCTCCAACAGTAATATCTAACTAACTGCTTGTGTTCCCAGCTCCAATAGTAATATCTAACTAAATGCTTGTGTTCCCAGCTCCAACAGTAATATCTAACTAACTGCTTGTGTTCCCAGCTCCAACAGTGCAGTAATATCTAACTAAATGCTTGTGTTCCCAGCTCCAACAGTAATATCTAACTAAATGATTGTGTTTCTAGCTCCAACAGTAATATCTAACTAAATGCTTGTGTTCCCAGCTCCAACAGTAATATCTAACTAAATGATTGTGTTTCTAGCTCCAACAGTAATATCTAACTAAATGCTTGTGTTCCCAGCTCCAACAGTAATATCTAACTAAATGCTTGTGTTCCCAGCTCCAACAGTAATATCTAACTAAATGCTTGTGTTCCCAGCTCCAACAGTAATATCTAACTAAATGCTTGTGTTCCCAGCTCCAACAGTAATATCTAACTAAATGTTTGTGTTCCCAGCTCCAACATTGCAGTGGTATCTAACTGTCATGCCCTGATCTGTTTCACCTGTCCATGTGATTGTCTCCAGCCCCTCCAGGTGTCACTTGTTTTCCCCAGTGTATTTATCCTTGTGTTTCCTGTCTCTCTGTGTCAGTTCGTCTTGTATGTTTCCAAGTCAACCAGCGTTTTCCACGTTCTCCTGCTTTTCTCCTTTTCCTCACGGTTTTTATCCTTGCCCATTCTGTACTCTGTACCCACCTGCCTGACCATTCTGCCTGCCTTCACCATGAGCTTGTCTGCCACTCTGTACCCACCTGCCTGACCATTCTGCCTGCCTTCACCATGAGCCTGTCTGCCACTCTGTACCCTCCTGCCTGACCATTCTGCCTGTCTGCCACTCCGTACCCTCCTGCCTGACCATTCTGCCTGCCTTCACCATGAGCCTGTCTGCCACTCCGTACCCACCTGCCTGACCATTCTGCCTGCCTTCACCATGAGCTTGTCTGCCACTCCGTACCCTCCTGCCTGACCATTCTGCCTGCCTTCACCATGAGCCTGTCTGCCACTCTGTACCCTCCTGTACTCCGTACCCTCCTGCCTGACCATTCTGCCTGTCTGCCACTCCGTACCCTCCTGCCTGACCATTCTGCCTGCCTTCACCATGAGCCTGTCTGCCACTCTGTACCCTCCTGTACTCTGTACCCACCTGCCTGACCATTCTGCCTGTCTTCACCATGAGCTTGTCTGCCACTCTGTACCCTCCTGCCTGACCATTCTGCCTGTCTGCCACTCCGTACCCTCCTGTACTCCGTACCCTCCTGCCTGACCATTCTGCCTGTCTGCCACTCCGTACCCTCCTGCCTGACCATTCTGCCTGCCTTCACCATGAGCCTGTCTGCCACTCTGTACCCTCCTGTACTCCGTACCCTCCTGCCTGACCATTCTGCCTGTCTGCCACTCCGTACCCTCCTGCCTGACCATTCTGCCTGCCTTCACCATGAGCCTGTCTGCCACTCTGTACCCTCCTGTACTCTGTACCCACCTGCCTGACCATTCTGCCTGTCTTCACCATGAGCTTGTCTGCCACTCTGTACCCTCCTGCCTGACCATTCTGCCTGCCTTCACCATGAGCCTGTCTGCCACTCTGTACCCTCCTGTACTCCGTACCCTCCTGCCTGACCATTCTGCCTGTCTGCCACTCCGTACCCTCCTGCCTGACCATTCTGCCTGCCTTCACCATGAGCCTGTCTGCCACTCTGTACCCTCCTGTACTCCGTACCCTCCTGCCTGACCATTCTGCCTGTCTGCCACTCCGTACCCTCCTGCCTGACCATTCTGCCTGCCTTCACCATGAGCCTGTCTGCCACTCTGTACCCTCCTGTACTCCGTACCCTCCTGCCTGACCATTCTGCCTGTCTGCCACTCTGTACCTCCTGGACTCTGATCTGGTTTTGACCTTTTGCCTGTCCACAACCATTCTCTTGCCTCCTCCTATTGGACGAATAAACATGGTAAGACTCCAACCATCTGCCTCCTATGTCTGCATCTGGGTCTCACCTTGTGTCGTGAAATCTAACAATACACAACAATAAACACAAATCTAAAAAAACCTTGTTAACACTAAGTAAGATTGTTGAGTTGACCAGAGTTGGATGTCAACCAGTCTAGGTTCAGATTTAACATCCTGAGGTGATGATAATAAAACACAATCCAGAGAGAGCAGGCAGATTGGGGTCAGACAGGAGACAAGCGCATTTAAGGATGAACAGAGATTTATATTCAGACGGATATTTACATCGCCTGGGTTTGGTAACAGATATCAGTACGGTGGCAGAGAATGTGTCTTGAATGTATATAGTAACAGCACTGCCCTAAGATTTAGGATCTGACCCCCCAAAAACATTTTAACCACGACAGTGGATTGACAGTGATACATGTTTTGTTGTTGCCAGATTTCAAAAAGCATAAATACATCTGGGTCTGCAGTTTTGATCCAAATATTCAGAAAATCAAGTTTGGGAAGAAGAATTCTTACATTGAGGCGCAGAAACTTTCAGATATTTCTGACTTTTTAATTTAGATGGGGCGGGAATGTCCGGACCTGGGTTAGACTGCACATTTCCTAACAGTAGAAGAAGCAAAAAAAAACACTCAACGTTCTCTAGTCCAATAGTGGGGCAAGAGTACGGTTTCTCTCAGGATGATACATGGGAAAAACACTCAACGTTCTCTAGTCCAATAGTGGGGCAAGAGAACGGTTTCTCCCAGGACGCTACATGGGAAAAACACTCAACGTTCTCTAGTCCAATAGTGGGGCAAGAGGACGGTTTCTCCCAGGACGATACATGGGAAAAACACTCAACGTTCTCTAGTCCAATAGTGGGGCAAGAGGACGGTTTCTCCCAGGACGCTACATGGGAAAAACACTCAACGTTCTCTAGTCCAATAGTGGGGCAAGAGGACGGTTTCTCCCAGGACGCTACATGGGAAAAACACTCAACGTTCTCTAGTCCAATAGTGGGGCAAGAGGACGGTTTCTCCCAGGACGCTACATGGGAATAACACTCAACGTTCTCCGTATTTAAGGGGCATCGGGCCCTAATGGCATCATCCTCAGTGCAAGAGTCAAGAGTAGACAATAGCAACAGCAACATGTTTGTTTGTATCCAATCAATCAACGTGAGAAATAAACATAAAACGTTTTCTAAAATATTAGGCCAATGAGGTTACACACTAATCACAAAAAAGGTCTAAAATACAATAAATAACAATAAATGTAATGCAAATCTAAATGCAGCAAGTTCCAGAGGAAAGGTCCACAAGTCCACAAGCTAAAGATAACATTCTAATCAGAGAACTCAGTGTGTGCTGGAGGTGAGCGCCGCCCGGGGGAGAAAGGGGCACGTGGAGGGGATACCTGTACCACACGGGGGGGTGAGGGCCAAGCAGTGCAGCACGCCATGGCAGTAGCCTAGGTATCACAGCCGCTTGGGAGAAGATTGTCTCTGGAGGCTGGGTAGGAGAGGAGGCTTCCAACCAGACAGGAGACACAGCTAGACTGGGTAGGAGAGGAGGCTTCCAACCAGACAGGAGACACAGCTAGACTGGGTAGGAGAGGAGGCTTCCAACCAGACAGGAGACACAGCTAGACTGGGTAGGAGAGGAGGCTTCCAACCAGACAGGAGACACAGCTAGACTGGGTAGGAGAGGAGGCTTCCAACCAGACAGGAGACACAGCTAGACTGGGTAGGAGAGGAGGCTTCCAACCAGACAGGAAACACAGCTAGACTGGGTAGGAGAGGAGGCTTCTAACCAGACAGGAGACACAGCTAGACTGGGTAGGAGAGGAGGCTTCCAGCCAGACAGGAGACACAGCTAGACTGGGTAGGAGAGGAGGCTTCTAACCAGACAGGAGACACAGCTAGACTGGGTAGGAGGAGGCTTCCAACCAGACAGGAGACACAGCTAGACTGGGTAGGAGAGGAGGCTTCCAACCAGACAGGAGACACAGCTAGACTGGGTAGGAGAGGAGGCTTCCAGCCAGACAGGAGACACAGCTAGACTGGGTAGGAGGGGAGGCTTCCAACCAGACAGGAGACACAGCTAGACTGGGTAGGAGGGGAGGCTTCCAACCAGACAGGAGACACAGCTAGACTGGGTAGGAGGGGAGGCTTCCAGCCAGACAGGAGACACAGCTAGACTGGGTAGGAGAGGAGGCTTCCAGCCAGACAGGAGACACAGCTAGACTGGGTAGGAGAGGAGGCTTCCAGCCAGACAGGAGACACAGCTAGACTGGGTAGGAGAGGAGGCTTCCAGCCAGACAGGAGACACAGCTAGACTGGGTAGGAGAGGGAGGCTTCCAGCCAGACAGGAGACACAGCTAGACTGGGTAGGAGAGGAGGCTTCCAACCAGACAGGAGACACAGCTAGACTGGGTAGGAGAGGAGGCTTCCAACCAGACAGGAGACACAGCTAGACTGGGTAGGAGAGGAGGCTTCCAACCAGACAGGAGACACAGCTAGACTGGGTAGGAGAGGAGGCTTCCAGCCAGACAGGAGACACAGCTAGACTGGGTAGGAGAGGAGGCTTCCAACCAGACAGGAGACACAGCTAGACTGGGTAGGAGAGGAGGCTTCCAACCAGACAGGAGACACAGCTAGACTGGGTAGGAGAGGAGGCTTCCAACCAGACAGGAGACACAGCTAGACTGGGTAGGAGAGGAGGCTTCCAACCAGACAGGAAACACAGCTAGACTGGGTAGGAGAGGAGGCTTCTAACCAGACAGGAGACACAGCTAGACTGGGTAGGAGAGGAGGCTTCCAGCCAGACAGGAGACACAGCTAGACTGGGTAGGAGAGGAGGCTTCTAACCAGACAGGAGACACAGCTAGACTGGGTAGGAGGGGAGGCTTCCAACCAGACAGGAGACACAGCTAGACTGGGTAGGAGAGGAGGCTTCCAACCAGACAGGAGACACAGCTAGACTGGGTAGGAGAGGAGGCTTCCAGCCAGACAGGAGACACAGCTAGACTGGGTAGGAGGGGAGGCTTCCAACCAGACAGGAGACACAGCTAGACTGGGTAGGGAGGAGGCTTCCAACCAGACAGGAGACACAGCTAGACTGGGTAGGAGGGAGGCTTCCAGCCAGACAGGAGACACAGCTAGACTGGGTAGGAGAGGAGGCTTCCAGCCAGACAGGAGACACAGCTAGACTGGGTAGGAGAGGAGGCTTCCAGCCAGACAGGAGACACAGCTAGACTGGGTAGGAGAGGAGGCTTCCAGCCAGACAGGAGACACAGCTAGACTGGGTAGGAGAGGAGGCTTCCAGCCAGACAGGAGACACAGCTAGACTGGGTAGGAGAGGAGGCTTCCAACCAGACAGGAGACACAGCTAGACTGGGTAGGAGAGGAGGCTTCCAACCAGACAGGAGACACAGCTAGACTGGGTAGGAGAGGAGGCTTCCAACCAGACAGGAGACACAGCTAGACTGGGTAGGAGAGGAGGCTTCCAGCCAGACAGGAGACACAGCTAGACTGGGTAGGAGAGGAGGCTTCCAACCAGACAGGAGACACAGCTAGACTGGGTAGGAGAGGAGGCTTCCAACCAGACAGGAGACACAGCTAGACTGGGTAGGAGAGGAGGCTTCCAGCCAGACAGGAGACACAGCTAGACTGGGTAGGGAGGAGGCTTCCAACCAGACAGGAGACACAGCTAGACTGGGTAGGAGAGGAGGCTTCTAACCAGACAGGAGACACAGCTAGACTGGGTAGGAGAGGAGGCTTCCAACCAGACAGGAGACACAGCTAGACTGGGTAGGAGAGGAGGCTTCCAGCCAGACAGGAGACACAGCTAGACTGGGTAGGAGAGGAGGCTTCCAGCCAGACAGGAGACACAGCTAGACTGGGTAGGAGAGGAGGCTTCCAGCCAGACAGGAGACACAGCTAGACTGGGTAGGAGAGGAGGCTTCCAGCCAGACAGGAGACACAACTAGACTGGGTAGGAGAGGAGGCTTCCAGCCAGACAGGAGACACAGCTAGACTGGGTAGGAGAGGAGGCTTCCAACCAGACAGGAGACACAGCTAGACTGGGTAGGAGAGGAGGCTTCCAGCCAGACAGGAGACACAGCTAGACTGGGTAGGAGAGGAGGCTTCCAGCCAGACAGGAGACACAGCTAGACTGGGTAGGAGAGGAGGCTTCCAACCAGACAGGAGACACAGCTAGACTGGGTAGGAGAGGAGGCTTCTAACCAGACAGGAGACACAGCTAGACTGGGTAGGAGAGGAGGCTTCCAGCCAGACAGGAGACACAGCTAGACTGGGTAGGAGAGGAGGCTTCCAGCCAGACAGGAGACACAGCTAGACTGGGTAGGAGAGGAGGCTTCCAACCAGACAGGAGACACAGCTAGACTGGGTAGGAGAGGAGGCTTCAACCAGACAGGAGACACAGCTAGACTGGGTAGGAGAGGAGGCTTCAACCAGACAGGAGACACAGCTAGACTGGGTAGGAGAGGAGGCTTCCAACCAGACAGGAGACACAGCTAGACTGGGTAGGAGAGGAGGCTTCCAGCCAGACAGGAGACACAGCTAGACTGGGTAGGAGAGGAGGCTTCCAGCCAGACAGGAGACACAGCTAGACTGGGTAGGAGAGGAGGCTTCCAGCCAGACAGGAGACACAGCTAGACTGGGTAGGAGAGGAGGCTTCCAGCCAGACAGGAGACACAACTAGACTGGGTAGGAGAGGAGGCTTCCAGCCAGACAGGAGACACAGCTAGACTGGGTAGGAGAGGAGGCTTCCAACCAGACAGGAGACACAGCTAGACTGGGTAGGAGAGGAGGCTTCAGCCAGACAGGAGACACAGCTAGACTGGGTAGGAGAGGGAGGCTTCCAGCCAGACAGGAGACACAGCTAGACTGGGTAGGAGAGGAGGCTTCCAACCAGACAGGAGACACAGCTAGACTGGGTAGGAGAGGAGGCTTCTAACCAGACAGGAGACACAGCTAGACTGGGTAGGAGAGGAGGCTTCCAACCAGACAGGAGACACAGCTAGACTGGGTAGGAGAGGAGGCTTCCAGCCAGACAGGAGACACAGCTAGACTGGGTAGGAGAGGAGGCTTCCAGCCAGACAGGAGACACAGCTAGACTGGGTAGGAGAGGAGGCTTCCAACCAGACAGGAGACACAGCTAGACTGGGTAGGAGAGGAGGCTTCCAGCCAGACAGGAGACACAGCTAGACTGGGTAGGAGAGGAGGCTTCCAACCAGACAGGAGACACAGCTAGACTGGGTAGGAGAGGAGGCTTCCAGCCAGACAGGAGACACAGCTAGACTGGGTAGGAGAGGAGGCTTCCAGCCAGACAGGAGACACAGCTAGACTGGGTAGGAGAGGAGGCTTCCAGCCAGACAGGAGACACAGCTAGACTGGGTAGGAGAGGAGGCTTCCAGCCAGACAGGAGACACAGCTAGACTGGGTAGGAGAGGAGGCTTCCAGCCAGACAGGAGACACAGCTAGACTGGGTAGGAGAGGAGGCTTCCAACCAGACAGGAGACACAGCTAGACTGGGTAGGAGAGGAGGCTTCCAGCCAGACAGGAGACACAGCTAGACTGGGTAGGAGAGGAGGCTTCCAACCAGACAGGAGACACAGCTAGACTGGGTAGGGAGGAGGCTTCCAACCAGACAGGAGACACAGCTAGACTGGGTAGGAGAGGAGGCTTCCAACCAGACAGGAGACACAGCTAGACTGGGTAGGAGAGGAGGCTTCCAGCCAGACAGGAGACACAGCTAGACTGGGTAGGAGAGGAGGCTTCCAACCAGACAGGAGACACAGCTAGACTGGGTAGGAGAGGAGGCTTCCAGCCAGACAGGAGACACAGCTAGACTGGGTAGGAGAGGAGGCTTCCAACCAGACAGGAGACACAGCTAGACTGGGTAGGAGGAGGCTTCCAACCAGACAGGAGACACAGCTAGACTGGGTAGGAGAGGAGGCTTCCAACCAGACAGGAGACACAGCTAGACTGGGTAGGAGAGGAGGCTTCCAGCCAGACAGGAGACACAGCTAGACTGGGTAGGAGAGGAGGCTTCCAACCAGACAGGAGACACAGCTAGACTGGGTAGGAGAGGAGGCTTCCAACCAGACAGGAGACACAGCTAGACTGGGTAGGAGAGGAGGCTTCCAACCAGACAGGAGACACAGCTAGACTGGGTAGGAGAGGAGGCTTCCAACCAGACAGGAGACACAGCTAGACTGGGTAGGAGAGGAGGCTTCCAACCAGACAGGAGACACAGCTAGACTGGGTAGGAGAGGAGGCTTCCAACCAGACAGGATACACAGCTAGACTGGGTAGGAGAGGAGGCTTCCAACCAGACAGGAGACACAGCTAGACTGGGTAGGAGAGGAGGCTTCCAGCCAGACAGGAGACACAGCTAGACTGGGTAGGAGAGGAGGCTTCCAGCCAGACAGGAGACACAGCTAGACTGGGTAGGAGAGGAGGCTTCCAACCAGACAGGAGACACAGCTAGACCGGGTAGGAGAGGAGGCTTCCAACCAGACAGGAGACACAGCTAGACCGGGTAGGAGAGGAGGCTTCCAACCAGACAGGAGACACAGCTAGACCGGGTAGGAGAGGAGGCTTCCAACCAGACAGGAGACACAGCTAGACTGGGTAGGAGAGGAGGCTTCCAGCCAGACAGGAGACACAGCTAGACTGGGTAGGAGAGGAGGCTTCCAGCCAGACAGGAGACACAGCTAGACTGGGTAGGAGAGGAGGCTTCCAGCCAGACAGGAGACACAGCTAGACTGGGTAGGAGAGGAGGCTTCCAACCAGACAGGAGACACAGCTAGACTGGGTAGGAGAGGAGGCTTCCAACCAGACAGGAGACACAGCTAGACTGGGTAGGAGAGGAGGCTTCCAACCAGACAGGAGACACAGCTAGACTGGGTAGGAGAGGAGGCTTCCAGCCAGACAGGAGACACAGCTAGACTGGGTAGGAGAGGAGGCTTCCAACCAGACAGGAGACACAGCTAGACTGGGTAGGAGAGGAGGCTTCCAGCCAGACAGGAGACACAGCTAGACTGGGTAGGAGAGGAGGCTTCCAACCAGACAGGAGACACAGCTAGACTGGGTAGGAGAGGAGGCTTCCAACTAGACAGGAGACACAGCTAGACTGGGTAGGAGAGGAGGCTTCCAGCCAGACAGGAGACACAGCTAGACTGGGTAGGAGAGGAGGCTTCCAACCAGACAGGAGACACAGCTAGACTGGGTAGGAGAGGAGGCTTCCAACCAGACAGGAGACACAGCTAGACTGGGTAGGAGAGGAGGCTTCCAACCAGACAGGAGACACAGCTAGACTGGGTAGGAGGGGAGGCTTCCAACCAGACAGGAGACACAGCTAGACTGGGTAGGAGAGGAGGCTTCCAACCAGACAGGAGACACAGCTAGACTGGGTAGGAGAGGAGGCTTCCAACCAGACAGGAGACACAACTAGACTGGGTAGGAGAGGAGGCTTCCAACCAGACAGGAGACACAGCTAGACTGGGTAGGAGAGGAGGCTTCCAACCAGACAGGAGACACAGCTAGACTGGGTAGGAGAGGAGGCTTCCAACCAGACAGGAGACACAACTAGACTGGGTAGGAGAGGAGGCTTCCAACCAGACAGGAGACACAGCTAGACTGGGTAGGAGAGGAGGCTTCCAACCAGACAGGAGACACAGCTAGACTGGGTAGGAGAGGAGGCTTCCAGCCAGACAGGAGACACAACTAGACTGGGTAGGAGAGGAGGCTTCCAACCAGACAGGATACACAGCTAGACTGGGTAGGAGAGGAGGCTTCCAACCAGACAGGAGACACAGCTAGACTGGGTAGGAGAGGAGGCTTCCAACCAGACAGGATACACAGCTAGACTGGGTAGGAGAGGAGGCTTCCAGCCAGACAGGAGACACAGCTAGACTGGGTAGGAGAGGAGGCTTCCAACCAGACAGGAGACACAACTAGACTGGGTAGGAGAGGAGGCTTCCAACCAGACAGGAGACACAGCTAGACTGGGTAGGAGAGGAGGCTTCCAACCAGACAGGAGACACAGCTAGACTGGGTAGGAGAGGAGGCTTTCACGATTACACCACAGAGACCTGGACTCATCTGAAGATTACACCACAGACACACAGGCTCAGCTGAAGATTACACCACAGAGACCTGGACTCATCTGAAGATTACACCACAGACACACAGGCTCAGCTGAAGATTACACCACAGACACACAGGCTCAGCTGAAGATTACACCACAGAGACACAGGCTCAGCTGAAGATTACACCACAGAGACACAGGCTCAGCTGAAGATTACACCACAGAGACCTGGACTCAGTTGAAGATTACACCACAGAGAAATAATAGTGGATTTCTATGGTTTATGCATGCATCCACACGTTGTAGAAACCGATACAATCTCACCTCTCCAAGCAGGTTCTCACTGTTATTCACCTCAAACCTCTCAGGTCTGGTGTGTGTGTGTGTGTGTGTGTGTGTGTGTGTGTGTGTGTGTGTGTGTGTGTGTGTGTGTGTGTGTGTGTGTGTGTGTGTGTGTGTGTGTGCTCTCTGCTGTGGGCTCATGCATATGGATCAGTCTAGATTAGATCAGGAGTTTTACTGTGTGATGCTGGCTAGAGGCTGAGGAAACACAAAGTTTTACTGTGTGATGCTGGCTAGAGGCTGAGGAAACACAAAGTTTTACTGTGTGATGCTGGCTAGAGGCTGAGGAAACACAACGCTTTACTGTGTGATGCTGGCTAGAGGCTGAGTAAACACAACACTTTAATGTGTGATGCTGGCTAGAGGCTGAGTAAACACAAAGCTTTACTGTGTGATGCTGGCTAGAGGCTGAGTATTTACATTACATTTAAGTAATTTGGCAGACGCTCTTATCCAGAGTAAACACAAAGCTTTACTGTGTGATGCTGGCTAGAGGCTGAGGAAACACAACGCTTTACTGTGTGATGCTGGCTAGAGGCTGAGGAAACACAACACTTTAATGTGTGATGCTGGCTAGAGGCTGAGTAAACACAAAGCTTTACTGTGTGATGCTGGCTAGAGGCTGAGGAAACACAAAGCTTTACTGTGTGATGCTGGCTAGAGGCTGAGGAAACACAACACTTTAATGTGTGATGCTGGCTAGAGGCTGAGTAAACACAAAGCTTTACTGTGTGATGCTGGCTAGAGGCTGAGGAAACACAAAGCATCACTGTGTTTGTGTGTGTGTGTGTGTGTGTGTGTGTGTGTTGGGTAGAGGGGGACTCCTCTCAGCAGGGACATGTGAGGTGTGTGTTGGGTAGCGGGGGACTCCTCTCAGCAGGGACATGTGAGGTGTGTGTTGGGTAGCAGGGGGACTCCTCTCAGCGGGGACATGTGAGGTGTGTGTAGGGTAGAGGGGGACCCCTCTCAGCAGGGACATGTGAGGTGTGTGTTGGGTAGCGGGGGACCCCTCTCAGCGGGGACATGTGAGGTGTGTGTTGGGTAGCAGGGGGACCCCTCTCAGCAGGGACATATGAGGTGTGTGTTGGGTAGCGGGGGACCCCTCTCAGCGGGGACATGTGAGGTGTGTGTTGGGTAGCAGGGGGACCCCTCTCAGCAGGGACATGTGAGGTGTGTGTTGGGTAGCGGGGGACCCCTCTCAGCGGGGACATGTGAGGTGTGTGTTGGGTAGCAGGGGGACCCCTCTCAGCAGGGACATGTGAGGTGTGTGTAGGGTAGAGGGGGACCCCTCTCAGCAGGGACATGTGAGGTGTGTGTTGGGTAGCGGGGGACCCCTCTCAGCGGGGACATGTGAGGTGTGTGTTGGGTAGCAGGGGGACCCCTCTCAGCAGGGACATGTGAGGTGTGTGTTGGGTAGCGGGGGACCCCTCTCAGCGGGGACATGTGAGGTGTGTGTTGGGTAGCAGGGGGACCCCTCTCAGCAGGGACATGTGAGGTGTGTGTTGGGTAGCGGGGGACCCCTCTCAGCGGGGACATGTGAGGTGTGTTGGGTAGCGGGGACCCCTCTCAGCAGGGACATGTGAGGTGTGTGTTGGGTAGCAGGGGGACCCCTCTCAGCAGGGACATGTGAGGTGTGTGTTGGGTAGCGGGGGACCCCTCTCAGCGGGGACATGTGAGGTGTGTGTTGGGTAGAGTCCTGTAGAACAGCCATTCAACGCCATTATAAATGACTTATGGTTCAGTACACACAGGTGTGTTTGTGTGTGTTCACTCTACATTAGATACTATAGTGAAGTGAGGCATGAATTCACAACGCTTGCTTTCATTATATCAAAGAAACATCATTTAGCATGTAAAGGATATGAAATCCAACCACATCATTTAGCATGTAAAGGATATGAAATCCAACCACATCATTTAGCATGTAAATGATATGAAATCCAACCACATCATTTAGCATGTAAAGGATATGAAATCCAACCACATCATTTAGCATGTAAAGGATATGAAATCCAACCACATCATTTAGCATGTAAAGGATATGAAATCCAACCACATCATTTAGCATGTACAGGATATGAAATCCAACCACATCATTTAGCATGTAAAGGATATGAAATCCAACCACATCATTTAGCATGTACAGGATATGAAATCCAACCACATCATTTAGCATGTACAGGATATGAAATCCAACCACATCATTTAGCATGTAAAGGATATGAAATCCAACCACATCATTTAGCATGTAAAGGATATGAAATCCAACCACATCATTTAGCATGTAAAGGATATGAAATCCAACCACATCATTTAGCATGTAAAGGATATGAAATCCAACCACATCATTTAGCATGTACAGGATATGAAATCCAACCACATCATTTAGCATGTACAGGATATGAAATCCAACCACATCATTTAGCATGTACAGGATATGAAATCCAACCACATCATTTAGCATGTACAGGATATGAAATCCAACCACATCATTTAGAATGTACAGGATATGAAATCCAACCACATCATTTAGCATGTACAGGATATGAAATCCAACCACATCATTTAGCATGTACAGGATATGAAATCCAACCACATCATTTAGCATGTACAGGATATGAAATCCAACCACATCATTTAGCATGTACAGGATATGAAATCCAACCACATCATTTAGCATGTACAGGATATGAAATCCAACCACATCATTTAGCATGTACAGGATATGAAATCCAACCACATCATTTAGCATGTACTGGATATGAAATCCAACCACATCATTTAGCATGTACAGGATATGAAATCCAACCACATCATTTAGCATGTACAGGATATGAAATCCAACCACATCATTTAGCATGTACAGGATATGAAATCCAACCACATCATTTAGCATGTACAGGATATGAAATCCAACCACATCATTTAGCATGTACAGGATATGAAATCCAACCACATCATTTAGCATGTACAGGATATGAAATCCAACCACATCATTTAGCATGTACAGGATATGAAATCCAACCACATCATTTAGCATGTACAGGATATGAAATCCAACCACATCATTTAGCATGTACAGGATAGCTCAACAGCTGTTGTGATCCACAACCTCAACAGAAGAAGTGAAGACATCATCCTAGCAGGGGAAACTGCCTTGTCATGTGCAGATTTCATCGCCAGCCACCAAGACTTCTCCAGAGAGCAGGGCATCGCTGGGACATGACAGCACAGTGTCAGGGCCTCTGTTTCGTTCCAGCCATGCACGAAGAGGAACCACCTCACCTTAACACCACTAAGTGACTAATCAATACCTCCAGCCTGATGAGTACGACGGAAGACCAAGGTCAACAACCACAGCCTGTTCTGAGGGTGGTAATACAACCCAGCCTGTTCTGAGGGTGGTAATACAACCCAGCCTGTTCTGAGGGTGGTAATACAACCCAGCCTGTTCTGAGGGTGGTAATACAACCCAGCCTGTTCTGAGGGTGGTAATACAACCCAGCCTGTTCTGAGGGTGGTAATACAACCCAGCCTGTTCTGAGGGTGGTAATACAACCCAGCCTGTTCTGAGGGTGGTAATACAACCCAGCCTGTTCTGAGGGTGGTAATACAACCCAGCCTGTTCTGAGGGTGGTAATACAACCCAGCCTATTCTGAGGGTGGTAATACAACCCAGTCTGTTCTGAGGGTGGTAATACAACCCAGCCTGTTCTGAGGGTGGTAATACAACCACAGCCTGTTCTGAGGGTGGTAATTACAACCCAGCCTGTTCTGAGGGTGGTAATACAACCCAGTCTGTTCTGAGGGTGGTAATACAACCCAGCCTGTTCTGAGGGTGGTAATACAACCCAGCCTGTTCCAAGGGTGGTAATACAACCACAGCCTGTTCTGAGGGTGGTAATACAACCCAGCCTATTCTGAGGGTGGTAATACAACCCAGTCTGTTCTGAGGGTGGTAATACAACCCAGCCTATTCTGAGGGTGGTAATACAACCCAGCCTGTTCTGAGGGTGGTAATTACAACCCAGCCTGTTCTGAGGGTGGTAATACAACCCAGCCTGTTCCGAGGGTGGTAATACAATTGGAGATTGGAGGAGAGGAGAGGAAGGATACCTGCCTGCTACCCCAGCCTCCTCTCGAGGTAATGGCCTACAGAAAAACCATTTCACGGCATGCCGAGCAAAGGAGAGGGAATGAGAAGCAAGTCAGTCAGAAGGGAAGGGCCATCGCCTCCACTGCCTTCTGACTGACTCAGACCCCTCCATTTACCCCGTCTGTGTCCCAAATTACACACTATTCCCTGCATAGTGCACTACGTTTCACCAGAGAGCACCTAGAGTGCACTCCTACACAGTGCACTACATTGGGAAAATGGCGGCGTTTGGGACAACAAACATCGTCTTCTTCATCTTCTTCACCTCTCTGAACAGAGCCATTCGTACAGACAGAGCCGCCACACGTCACATGGCAGCAGAATGCAGGTAGGACCCGGTTCAGATGACTTCATTCAGTCCTTCACCTCGGTCCCCAGGAGGAGAGGTGGCCTGAAATATGCCTGTATGTATTACCTGAAAGGCCCTCTTTAAGAGCTGATGGGTATGGTACTGAGTGGTTCGCAGGTAGGCACGCACACACACACATTACGGCACGCACACACACACACACACTACGGTAAGTATCCTAGCCATGACATGTGAGAGACCTGGCTCATTATTAATATCAGTTCTGATGAATGTCCTCCATTAATACATCTCACAGTCTCAGAGCAGAGCATCCTGGTCGTAAAACACATTCAGTCAGCCAGTCAGTCAGCTGGCATCCAGCCAGTCACCAAACCAGTCAGCCCAGTCAGTCAGCCAGCCAGTCAGTCAGCTTTTATCCAGCCAGTCAGCCAACCAGTCAGCCCAGTCAGTCAGCCAGCCAGTCAGTCAGCTGTCATCCAGCCAGTCAGCCAACCAGTCAGCCCAGTCAGTCTGCCAGCCAGTCAGTCAGCTGTTATCCAGCCAGTCAGCCAACCAGTCAGCCCAGTCAGTCTGCCAGCCAGTCAGTCAGCTGTTATCCAGCCAGTCACCAAACCAGTCAGCCAACCAGTCAGTCAGCTGTCATCCAGCCAGTCAGCCAACCAGTCAGCCCAGTCAGTCAGCCAGCCAGTCAGTCAACTGTCATCCAGCCAGTCAGCCAACCAGTCAGCCCAGTCAGTCTGCCAGCCAGTCAGTCAGCTGTCATCCAGCCAGTCAGCCAACCAGTCAGCCCAGTCAGTCAGCCAGCCAGTCAGTCAGCTGTCATCCAGCCAGTCAGCCAACCAGTCAGCCAGCCAGTCAGTCAGTCAGTCCAGTCATCCAGCCAGTCAGTCAGTCAGTCAGTCAGTCCAGTCATCCAGCCAGTTAGCCAGCCAGTCAGTCAGTCAGTCCAGTCATCCAGCCAGTCAGCCAGCCAGTCAGTCAGTCAGTCCAGTCATCCAGCCAGTCAGTCAGTCAGTCAGTCCAGTCATCCAGCCAGTCAGTCAGTCAGTCCAGTCATCCAGCCAGTTAGCCAGCCAGTCAGTCAGTCAGTCCAGTCATCCAGCCAGTTAGCCAGCCAGTCAGTCAGTCCAGTCATCCAGCCAGTTAGCCAGCCAGTCAGTAAGTCCAGTCATCCAGCCAGTCAGCCAGAATGGGGAATACATAAAGAACTGTCTGTAGCATCATGGAAATACAAAGGGGGAGGGGAGCTCCTCTTCATCAACAACACATGGTGAGGCTGCCTTCCTTGTCGCCAGCGATTTGAATTCCGCTTCAGTAAGAGAAGCCAAACTTCCATCAACACGTCTCCTCAGCCACTAGGGACGTTAACGTCCTCGACCACTGTTACTTTACCCACAAGGCATACAAGGTCCTCCATCGTCCGCCATTCAGATCAGATCATGACTCCGTACTCCTGCTTCCTGTTTACAGGCAGAAGGTTAAACAGGAACTTACCGTGACTAGCTTCGTTGAAGAATGGTCAATAGAATCAGAGACTATGCTACAGGACTGCTTGGCTAGCGCTGATTGGAATATATTCTGAGCGAACCACCCTCTGTCAACGGCTTCATAAGGAAATGCATCAGCGACATTGTCCCCAATCAAAAGCCCTGGATTAACACAGAGGTTGGTGATAAACTAAAGGACCGGACTACCACACACAGAGCTACCACACACAGAGCTACCACACACAAAGCTACCACACACAGAGCTACCACACACAGAGCTACCACACACAGAGCTACCACACACAGAGCTACCACACAAAGAGCTATACCAGACAACCCTGAGACTACCACACACAGAGCTATCGCATACAACCCTGAGACTACCACACACATAGCTACCACACAGAGCTATCCCAGACGACCCCGAGAGTACCACACACAGAGCTACCACACACAGAGCTACCACACAGAGCTATCCCAGACAACCCTGAAACTACCACACACAGAGCTATCACAGACAACCCTGAGACCACCACACACAGAGCTATCCCAGACAACCCTGAGACTACCACACACAGAGCTATCCCAGACAACCCTGAGACTACCACACACAGAGCTATCCCAGACAACCCTGAGACTACCACACACAGAGCTATCCCAGACAACCCTGAGACTACCACACACAGAGCTATCCCAGACAACGATGCCTCTCTACCAGACCAACTCAATGCATTTTATGCACACTTCAATAAAAACAACAATGAGCCGTGCATGATGGCGCCCACCGACCCAGAGGATTGGGGGAGATCTCGCTGTCTGAAGCCGACGTGAGAAAGGTCTTTAATGAGGTCAACACCCACAAGGCCGTGGAGCCCCGACAGTATTTCAGGGCGCGTTCTCAGAGCATGTGCAGAAGAGCTGGCCGACATATTCACAGTAATGTTCACCCTGTCCTTGTCCCAGTCTGTAATCCCCATGTGTTTTAAAATGACATCATTCCTGTCCCTTCATGCCACAGTGACGACCGCCCGATATGATTCACATCTGTAATCAGGAAGTGCTTTGAGAGGCTGGTTTGGGCTCACATCAACTCCAGCATCCCAGACACCCTGAACCCACACCGATTTGCATACCGAACCAACCGACAAAAAGAAGATGTTAGTTGGTCTCCACACTGCCCTCACCCATCTAGACAAGAGGAATAACTACGTGAGAATGCTGTTCATTGACTACAGACACATGCGCGTTCAACTCCATCGTTCCCTCTAAATTCATCACCAAGCTTAGAACCCTGGGTCTGAACCCCTCCCTCTGCAACTGGATCCTGGACGTCCTGACGGGCCGCCCCCAGGTGGTGAGGGTAGGCTCATCACCTCCACCACACTGACCCTCAACACGGGGCCCCACAGGGGTGCGTGCTTAGTCCCCTCTTGCACTCCCTGTTCGCCCATGACTGCGTGGCTACGCATGACTCCAGGACCATCATCAAGTTTGCTGACGACACGACGGTGGTTGGCCTGATCACCGGAGATGATGAGACAGCCTACAGGGAGGACTACAGAAAACAGGGGGGTGAGCACGTCCCCATCGACGGGGCTGTAGTGGAGCGGGGCGAGAGCTTCAAGTTCCGCTGTGTCCAAATCATTAAGAACACACGTGCACAGTCGCGCAGAAGGTGGTGCCTCTTCTCTCAGGAGGTTGAAAAGGTTTGGCATGGGCCCTCGAATCCTCAAAAAGTTCTACAGCTGCACCATTGAGAGCATCTTGACTGGCTGCATAACTGCTGGTTATGGCAGCAGCATTGCCTTCAATCGCATGGCGCTACAGAGGTGGTTCAGGCCAGCCCGGTACATCACTGGGACTGAGCTCGCTTCCATCCAGGACTTCTATATCAGGTGTTGGTGAGGACAGCCCGGTACATCACTGGGACTGAGCTCCCTGCCATCCAGGACCTCTATATCAGGCGGTGTGAAAGGAAGTCCCTGAAAATGGTTAAAGACTCCAACCACCCAAGACATAGACTACCCTCTCTGCTTCCTGATGGCAGCGGTACCGGAGCATCAAGTCTGGCACCAACAGGCTCCTAACGGCTACTATCCCCAAGACATAGACTACCCTCTCTGCTTCATGATGGCAGCGGTACCGGAGCATCAAGTCTGACACCAACAGGCTCCTAACGGCTTCTATCCCCAAGACAGATGAACAGAATGGCTACACAGACTATTTTACACACACACTGATACCCCAACACACACAACACACTCACACACACATTTATACTGACTATACACACACACACACACTCACATATAATCATCAGTTACGCTGCTACTACTCTTGTTTATTATATATCCTGATGCCAAGTCACCCTTCCCCCTACACATATCTACCTCCATCACTCCAGTATCTCCTTCCCCCTATACATATCTACCTCCATCACTCCAGTATCCCTGTCCACAATACATATCTACCTCCATCACTCCAGTATCCCTGTCTCCTTCCCCCTATACATACCTACCTCCATCACTCCAGTATCCCTGTCTCCTTCCCCCTATACATATCTACCTCCATCACTCCAGTATCCCTGTCCCCTTCCCCCTATATATATCTACCTCCACCACTCCAGTATCCCTGTCTCCTTCCCACTATACATATCTACCTCCATCACTCCAGTATCACTGTCTCCTTCCCCCTATACATATCTACCTCCATCACTCCAGTATCCCTGTCCCCTATACATACCTACCTCCATCACTCCAGTATCCCTGTCTCCTTCCCCCTATACATATCTACCTCCATCACTCCAGTATCCCTGTCCCCTTCCCCCTATATATATCTACTTCCACCACTCCAGTATCCCTGTCTCCTTCCCACTATACATATCTACCTCCATCACTCCAGTATCCCTGTCTCCTTCCCCTATACATATCTACCTCCATCACTCCAGTATCCCTGTCCCCTTCCCCCTATACATATCTACCTCCATCACTCCAGTATCCCTGTCCCCTTCCCCCTATACATATCTACCTCCATCACTCCAGTATCCCTGTCCCCTATACATATCTACCTCCATCACTCCAGTATCCCTGTCCCCTATACATATCTACCTCCATCACTCCAGTATCTCCTTCCCCCTATACATATCTACCTCCATCACTCCAGTATCCCTGTCCCCTATACATATCTACCTCCATCACTCCAGTATCTCCTTCCCCCTATACATATCTACCTCCATCACTCCAGTATCCCTGTCCACAATACATATCTACCTCCATCACTCCAGTATCCCTGTCTCCTTCCCCTATACATACCTACCTCCATCACTCCAGTATCCCTGTCTCCTTCCCCCTATACATATCTACCTCCATCACTCCAGTATCCCTGTCCCCTTCCCCCTATACATATCTACCTCCATCACTCCAGTATCCCTGTCCCCTTCCCCCTATACATATCTACCTCCATCACTCCAGTATCCCTGTCCCCTTCCCCCTATACATATCTACCTCCATCACTCCAGTATCCCTGTCCCCTATACATATCTACCTCCATCACTCCAGTATCCCTGTCCCCTATACATATCTACCTCCATCACTCCAGTATCTCCTTCCCCCTATACATATCTACCTCCATCACTCCAGTATCCCTGTCCCCTATACATATCTACCTCCATCACTCCAGTATCTCCTTCCCCCTATACATATCTACCTCCATCACTCCAGTATCCCTGTCCACAATACATATCTACCTCCATCACTCCAGTATTCCTGTCTCCTTCCCCCTATACATACCTACCTCCATCACTCCAGTATCCCTGTCTCCTTCCCCCTATACATATCTACCTCCATCACTCCAGTATCCCTGTCCCCTTCCCCCTATACATATCTACCTCCATCACTCCAGTATCCCTGTCCCCTTCCCCCTATACATATCTACCTCCATCACTCCAGTATCCCTGTCCCCTTCCCCCTATACATATCTACCTCCATCACTCCAGTATCCCTGTCCCCTATACATATCTACCTCCATCACTCCAGTATCCCTGTCCCCTATACATATCTACCTCCATCACTCCAGTATCTCCTTCCCCCTATACATATCTACCTCCATCACTCCAGTATCCCTGTCTCCTTCCCCCTATACATATCTACCTCCATCACTCCAGTATCTCCTTCCCCCTATACATATCTACCTCCATCACTACAGTATCCCTGTCCCCTTCCCCCTATACATATCTACCTCCATCACTCCAGTATCCCTGTCTCCTTCCCCCTATACATATCTACCTCCATCACTCCAGTATCCCAGTCTCCTTCCCCCTACACATATCTATCTCCATCACTCCAGTATCTCCTTCCCCCTATACATATCTACCTCCATCACTCCAGTATCCCTGTCTCCTATACATATCTACCTCCATCACTCCAGTACCCCTGTCCACAATACATATCTACCTCCATCACTCCAGTATCCCTGTCTCCTATACATATCTACCTCCATCACTCCAATATCTCCTTCCCCCTATACATATCTACCTCCATCACTCCAGTATCCCTGTCCCCTACACATATCTACCTCCATCACTCCAGTATCCCTGTCTCCTATACATATCTACCTCCATCACTCCAGTATCTCCTTCCCACTATACATATCTACCTCCATCACTCCAGTATCCCTGTCTCCTTCCCCCTATACATATCTACCTCCATCACTCCAGTATCCCTGTCTCCTTCCCCCTATACATATCTACCTCCATCACTCCAGTATCCCTGTCCCTGTCCCCTATACATATCTACCTCCATCACTCCAGTATCCCTGTGTCCTTCCCCCTATACATATCTACCTCCATCACTCCAGTATCCCTGTCCCTGTCCCCTATACATATCTACCTCCATCACTCCAGTATCCCTGTCTCCTTCCCCCTATACATATCTACCTCCATCACTCCAGTATCCCTGTCCCCTTCCCCCTATACATATCTACCTCCATCACTCCAGTACCCCTGTCCCCTTCCCCCTATACATATCTACCTCCATCACTCCAGTATCCCTGTCCCCTATACATATCTACCTCCATGACTCCAGTATCCCTGTCTTCTTCCCCCTATACATATCTACCTCCATCACTCCAGTATCCCTGTGTCCTTCCCCCTATACATATCTACCTCCATCACTCCAGTATCCCTGTCTCCTTCCCCCTATACATATCTACCTCCATCACTCCAGTATCCCTGTCTCCTTCCCCCTATACATATCTACCTCCATCACTCCAGTATCCCTGTCCCCTGTCCCCTATACATATCTACCTCCATCACTCCAGTATCCCTGTCTCCTTCCCCCTATACATATCTACCTCCATCACTCCAGTATCCCTGTCCCCTATACATATCTACCTCCATCACTCCAGTATCCCTGTCCCCTTCCCCCTATACATATCTACCTCCATCACTCCAGTATCCATGTCCCCTTCCCCCTATACATATCTACCTCCATCACTCCAGTATCCTGTCTCCTTCCCCCTATACATATCTACCTCCATCACTCCAGTATCCCTGTCTCCTTCCCCCTATACATATCTACCTCCATCACTCCAGTATCCCTGTCTCCTTCCCCCTATACATATCTACCTCCATCACTCCAGTATCCCCTTCCACCTATACATATCGACCTCCATCACGCCAGTATCCCTGTCCCCTATACATATCTACCTCCATCACGCCAGTATCCCTGTCCCCTATACATATCGACCTCCATCACGCCAGTATCCCTGTCCCCTATACATATCTACCTCCATCACGCCAGTATCCCTGTCCCCTATTCATATCTACCTCCATCACGCCAGTATCCCTGTCCCCTATACATATCTACCTCCATCACTCCAGTATCCCTGTCTCCTTCCCCATATACATATCTACCTCCATCACTCCAGTATCCCTGTCCCCTTCCCCCTATACATATCTACCTCCATCACTCCAGTATCCCTGTCTCCTTCCCCCTATACATATCTACCTCCATCACTACCGTATCCCTGTCTCCTTCCCCCTATACATATCTACCTCCATCACTCCAGTATCCCTGTCCCCTTACCTCTATACATATCTACCTCCATCACTCCAGTATCAATGTTTCCTATACATATCTACCTCCATCACTCCCATATACCTGTCCCCTTCCCCCTATACATATCTACCTCCATCACTCCAGTATCCCTGTCTCCTTCCCCCTATACATATCTACCTCCATCACTCCAGTATCCCTGTCTTCTTCCCCCTATACATATCTACCTCCATCACTCCAGTATCTCCTTCCCCCTATACATATCTAACTCCATCACTCCAGTATCCCTGTCTTCTTCCCCCTATACATATCTACCTCCATCACTCCAGTATCTCCTTCCCACTATACACATCTACCTCCATCACTCCAGTATCCCTGTCCCCTTCCCCCTATACATATCTACCTCCATCACTCCAGTATCCCTGTCTCCTTCCCCCTATACATATCTACCTCCATCACGCCAGTATCCCTGTCCCCTATACATATCTACCTCCATCACTCCAGTATCCCTGTCCCCTTCCCCCTATACATATCTACCTCCATCACTCCAGTATCCCTATCTCCTTCCCCCTATACATATCTACCTCCATCACGCCAGTATCCCTGTCCCCTATACATATCTACCTCCATCACTCCAGTATCCCTGTCTCCTTCCCCCTATACATATCTATCTCCATCACTCCAATATCTCCTTCCCCCTATACATATCTACCTCCATCACTCCAGTATCCCTGTCCCCTATACATATCTACCTCCATCACTCCAGAATCCCTGTCTCCTATACATATCTACCTCCATCACTCCAGTATCTCCTTCCCACTATACATATCTATCTCCATCACTCCAATATCTCCTTCCCCCTATACATATCTACCTCCATCACTCCAGTATCCCTGTCCCCTATACATATCTACCTCCATCACTCCAGTATCCCTGTCCCCTATACATATCTACCTCCATCACTCCAGTATCCCTGTCTCCTTCCCCCTATACATATCTACCTCCATCACCCCAGTATCCCTGTCTCCTTCACCCTATACATATCTACCTCCATCACTCCAGTATCCCTGTCCCCTTACCTCTATACATATCTACCTCCATCACTCCAGTATCAATGTCTCCTATACATATCTACCTCCATCACTCCCGTATCCCTGTCCCCTTCCCCCTATACATATCTACCTCCATCACTCCAGTATCCCTGTCCCCTTCCCCCAATACATATCTACCCCCATCACTCCAGTATCCCTGTCTCCTATACATATCTACCTCCATCACTCCAGTATCCCTGTCCCCTATACATATCTACCTCCATCACTCCAGTATCTCCTTCCCACTATACATATCTACCTCCATCACTCCAGTATCCCTGTCTCCTTCCCCCTATACAAATCTACCTCCATCACTCCAGTATCCCTGTCTCCTTCCCCCTATACATATCTACCTCCATCACTCCAGTATCCCTGTCTCCTTACCCCTATACATATCTACCTCCATCACTCCAGTATCCCTGTCCCCTTCCCCCTATACATATCTACCTCCATCACTCCAGTATCCCTGTGTCCTTCCCCCTATACATATCTACCTCCATCACTCCATTATCCCTGTCTCCTTCCCCCTATACATATCTACCTCCATCACTCCAGTATCCCTGTCTCCTTCCCCCTATACATATCTACCTCCATCACGCCAGTATCCCTGTCCCCTATACATATCTACCTCCATCACTCCAGTATCCCTGTCTCCTTCCCCCTATACATATCTACCTCCATCACTCCAGTATCCCTGTCTCCTTCCCCCTATACATATCTACCTCCATCACTCCAGTATCCCTGTCTCCTTCCCCCTATACATATCTACCTCCATCACTCCAGTATCACTGTCTCCTTCCCCCTATACATATCTACCTCCATCACTCCAGTATCCCTGTCCCCTTACCTCTATACATATCTACCTCCATCACTCCAGTATCAATGTCTCCTTCCCCATATACATATCTACCTCTATCACTCCAGTATCCCTGTCTTCTTCCCCCTATACATATCTACCTCCATCACTCCAGTATCACTGTCTCCTTCCCCCTATACATATCTACCTCCATCACTCCAGTATCCCTGTCTCCTTCCCCCTATACATATCTACCTCCATCACTCCAGTATCCCTGTCTTCTTCCCCCTATACATATCTACCTCCATCACTCCAGTATCCCTGTCCCCTTCCCCCTATACA
Source organism: Oncorhynchus masou masou (assembly GCF_036934945.1). Lineage (NCBI taxonomy): Eukaryota > Metazoa > Chordata > Actinopteri > Salmoniformes > Salmonidae > Oncorhynchus > Oncorhynchus masou. Next base: position 111,126 of record NW_027004498.1, read on the forward strand.
TATCTACCTCCATCACTCCAGTATCCCTGTCTCCTTCCCACTATACATATCTACCTCCATCACTCCAGTATCCCTGTCTCCTTCCCCCTATACATATCTACCTCCATCACTCCAGTATCCCTGTCTCCTATACATATCTACCTCCATCACTCCAGTATCCCTGACTCCTTCCCCTAAACATATCTACCTCCATCACTCCAGTATCCCTGTCTCCTTCCCCTAAACATATCTACCTCCATCACTCCAGTATCCCTGTCTCCTTCCCCTAAACATATCTACCTCCATCACTCCAGTATCCCTGTCTCCTTCCCCCTATACATATCTACCTCCATCACTCCAGTATCCCTGTCTCCTTCCCCCTATATATGGTATTAACTGACCCTGTATATAGTATGGTATTAACTGACCCTGTATATAGTATGGTATTAACTGACCCTGTATATAGTATGGTATTAACTGACCCTGTATATAGTATTAACTGACCCTGTATATAGTATGGTACTAACTGACCCTGTATATAGTATGGTACTAACTGACCCTGTATATAGTATGGTATTAACTGATCCTGTATATAGTATGGTATTAACTGACCCTGTATATAGTATGGTACTAACTGACCCTGTATATAGCATGGTACTAACTGACCCTGTATATAGTATGGTATTAACTGACCCTGTATATAGTATGGTACTAACTGACCCTGTATATAGTATGGTACTAACTGACCCTGTATATAGTATGGTATTTACTGACCCTGTATATAGTATGGTATTAACTGACCCTGTATATAGTATGGTACTAACTGACCCTGTATATAATATGGTACTAACTGACCCTGTATATAATATGGTACTAACTGACCCTGTATATAGTATTAACTGACCCTGTATATAATATGGTACTAACTGACCCTGTATATGGTACTAACTGACCCTGTATATAGTATGGTATTTACTGACCCTGTATATAGTATGGTATTAACTGACCCTGTATATAGTATGGTACTAACTGACCCTGTATATAGTATGGTACTAACTGACACTGTATATAATATGGTACTAACTGACCCTGTATATAGTATTAACTGACCCTGTATATAATATGGTACTAACTGACCCTGTATATAGTATGGTATTTACTGACCCTGTATATAGTATGGTACTAACTGACCCTGTATATAGTATTAACTGACCCTGTATATAGTATTAACTGACCCTGTATATAGTATGGTACTAACTGACCCTGTATATAGTATGGTATTAACTGACCCTGTATATAGTATGGTACTAACTGACCCTGTATATAGTATTAACTGACCCTGTATATAGTATGGTACTAACTGACCCTGTATATAGTATGGTACTAACTGACCCTGTATATAGTATGGTATTAACTGACCCTGTATATAGTATGGTATTAACTGACCCTGTATATAGTATGGTATTAACTGACCCTGTATATAGTATGGTATTAACTGACCCTGTATATAGTATTAACTGACCCTGTATATAGTATGGTATTAACTGACCCTGTATATAGTATGGTATTAACTGACCCTGTATATAGTATGGTATTAACTGACCCTGTATATAGTATGGTATTAACTGACCCTGTATATAGTATGGTATTAACTGACCCTGTATATAGTATGGTATTAACTGACCCTGTATATAGCATGGTATTAACTGACCCTGTATATAGTATGGTATTAACTGACCCTGTATATAGTATGGTATTAACTGACCCTGTATATAGTATTAACTGACCCTATATATAGTATGGTATTAACTGACCCTGTATATAGTATGGTACTAACTGACCCTGTATATAGTATGGTATTAACTGACCCTATATAGTATGGTACTAACTGACCCTGTATATAGTATGGTACTAACTGACCCTGTATATAGTATGGTACTAACTGACCCTGTATATAGTATGGTACTAACTGACCCTGTATATAGTATGGTACTAACTGACCCTGTATATAGTATGGTACTAACTGACCCTGTATATAATATGGTATTTACTGACCCTGTATATAATATGGTATTAACTGACCCTATATAGTATGGTACTAACTGACCCTGTATATAGTATTATCTGACCCTGTATATAGTATGGTACTAACTGACCCTGTATATAGTATGGTACTAACTGACCCTGTATATAGTATTATCTGACCCTGCATATAGTATGGTACTAACTGACCCTGTATATAGTATGGTACTAACTGACCCTGTATATAGTATGGTACTAACTGACCCTGTATATAGTATGGTACTAACTGACCCTGTATATAGTACTAACTGACCCTGTATATAGTATGGTACTAACTGACCCTGTATATAGTATGGTACTAACTGACCCTGTATATAATATGGTATTTACTGACCCTGTATATAGTATGGTATTAACTGACCCTGTATATAGTATGGTATTAACTGACCCTATATAGTCACCTTACTTCTCATATTCTTTCGTATTTTTAATTTTACTTCTTGTGTGTTTTTGTTATACCTTTTTACTCTGGTCAAAGTAGTGCACTATTTAGGGAATATGATGCTAAGTAGTGCACTATTTAGGGAATATGATGCTAAGTAGCGCACTATTTAGGCAATAGGGTGCTAAGTAGTGCACTATTTAGGGAATAGGGTGCTAAGTAGTGCACTATTTAGGGAATAGGGTGCTAAGTTGTGCACTATTTGCATTTGGGACATAGATGTGGATTTGGAGCCAGTCACTCCTCTTGGAGCCAGTCACTCCTCTTGGAGCCAGTCACTCCTCTTGGAGCCAGTCACTCCTCTTGGAGCCAGTCACTCCTCTTGGAGCCAGTCACTCCTCTTGGATTTGGAGCCAGTCACTCCTCTTGGAGCCAGTAATTCCTCTTGGAGCCAGTCACTCCTCTTGGATTTGGAGCCAGTCACTCCTCTTGGAGCCAGTCACTCCTCTTGGAGCCAGTCACTCCTCTTGGATTTGGAGCCAGTCACTCCTCTTGGAGCCAGTCACTCCTCTTGGATTTGGAGCCAGTCACTCCTCTTGGAGCCAGTCACTCCTCTTGGAGCCAGTAATTCCTCTTGGAGCCAGTCACTCTTCTTGGAGCCAGTCACTCCTCTTGGAGCCAGTCACTCCTCTTGGAGCCAGTAATTCCTCTTGGAGCCAGTCACTCTTCTTGGAGCCAGTCACTCCTCTTGGAGCCAGTCACTCCTCTTGGAGCCAGTCACTCCTCCTGGATTTGGAGCCAGTCTGTCACGCCTTGGTCTTAGTATTTTGTGTTTTCATTAATTAGTTGGTCAGGCCAGGGTGTGACATGGGTTTATGTTGTTGTATTTCGTATTGGGGTTTTGTAGTTATTGGGATTGCGGCTGAGTAGGGGTGTTGTTTAGGTTTGGCTGCCTGAGGCGGTTCTCAATCAGAGTCAGGTGATTCTCGTTGTCTCTGATTGGGAAACGTATTTAGGTAGCCTGGGTTTCACTTTGTATTTCGTGGGTGATTGTTCCTGTCTCTGTGTAGTTTCACCAGATAGGCTGTAATTAGGTTTCACGTTCCGTTTTGTTGTTTTGTATTTTTCTCAGTTATTTCATGTACCGCGATTAATTTCATTAAAAGACATGAGTAACCACCACGCTGCATTTCGGTCCGACTTTCTTGCGACAAACGAAGAACGCCGTTACAGAATCACCCACCACACACAGACCGAGCAGCGTGTTAACAGGCAGGAGCCACAGGAGAGGCAACAGAAGCAGCTTCAGTGGGAGAGGCTGCACCACTTGGAGAATTGGACATGGGAGGAAGAACTGGACGGAAAAGGACCCTGGGCTCAGCCTGGTGAATATCGCCGCCCCAAGGAGGAACTAGAGGCGGCTAAAGCGGAGAGGCGCTGGTATGAGGAGGCAGCACGGCGACGTGGATGGAAGCCCGGGAATCAGCCCCAAAAATTTATTGGGGGGGGCTTTCAGGGAGTATGGCTACGCCAGGTAGGAGACCTGCGCAAACTCCCTGTGCTTACCGGGGGGGCAAGAGAGACCGGGCAGGCACCATGTTATGCAGTGGTGCGCACGGTGTCCCCAGTGCGGGTGCATAGCCCGGTGCGGTATATTTCAGCTCCGCGTATCGGCCGGGCTAGATTGAGCGTCGAGCCAAATGCCATGAAGCCGGCTATACGCATCTGGTCCCCAGTGTGTCTCCTTGGGCCGGCTTACATGGCACCAGCCTTGCGCTCGGTGTCTCCGGTTCGCCTACATAGCCCAGTGCGGGCTATTCCACCTCGCCGCACTGGCAGGGCGACCGAGAGTATTCAACCGGGTAAGGTTGGGCAGGCTCGGTGCTCAAGAGCTCCAGTGCGCCTGCACGGTCCGGTCTATCCAGTACCACCTCCACACCCCAGCCCTCCGGTAGCAGCTCCCCGCACCAGGCTTCCTGTGCGTGTCTTCGGCCCAATACCACCAGTGCCAGCATCACAGGCCTACAGTGCGCCTCGCCTCTCCTGCGCTGTCGGAGCCTTTCTTCTCTCCTGCGCTGTTGGAGTCTCCCGCCTGTTCAGCGCTATCAGAGCCTTTCTCCTCTCCAGCGCTGCCGGAGCCTCCTGCCTGTTCGGAGCAGCCTGAGCTGCCAGTCTGCATGGAGCAGCTAGAGCTGCCAGTCTGCATGGAGCTGCCAGTCTGCAAGGAGCTGCCAGTCTGCAAGGAGCTGCCAGTCTGCATGGAGCAGCCAGAGCTGCCAGTCTGCATGGAGCAGCTAGAGCTGCCAGTCTGCATGGAGCTGCCAGTCTGCAAGGAGCTGCCAGTCTGCATGGAGCAGCCAGAGCTGCCAGTCTGCATGGAGCAGCCAGAGCTGTCAGTCTGCTTGGAGCAGCCAGAGCTGCCAGTCTGCATGGAGCTGCCAGTCTGCATGGAGCTGCCAGTCTGCAAGGAGCTGCCAGTCTGCAAGGAGCTGCCAGTCTGCAAGGAGCTGCCAGTCTGCAAGGAGCTGCCAGACTGCAAGGAGCTGCCAGTCGGCAAGGAGCTGCCAAAGCTGTTAGTCTGCATGGAACAGTCAGAGCTGTCAGTCTGCAAGAAGCCGCCAGAGCTGTCAATCTGCATGGAGCAGCCAGACCCGCCAGTCAGCATGGAGCAGCCAGAGCCGTCAGTCAGCATGAAGCAGCCAGAGCCGTCAGTCTGCCAGGATCCGCCAGTCAGCCAGACTCTTCCAGATCTGCCAGTCAGCCAGACTCTTCCAGAACCGCCAGTCAGCCAGACTCTTCCAGAACCGCCAGTCAGCCAGACTCTTCCAGTTCTGCCAGTCAGCCAGACTCTTCCAGATCTGCCAGTCAGCCAGACTCTTCCAGATCTGCCAGTCAGCCAGACTCTTCCAGATCTGCCAGTCAGCCAGACTCTTCCAGATCTGCCAGACTCTTCCAGATCTGCCAGTCTGCCAGACTCTTCCAGATCTGCCAGTCAGCCAGACTCTTCCAGATCTGCCAGTCAGCCACACTCTTCCAGATCTGCCAGTCAGCCAGACTCTTCCAGATCTGCTAGTCAAACAGACTCTTCCAGATCCGCTAGTCAAACAGACTCTTCCAGATCCGCCAGTCAGCCAGGATCTGCCGGATTCAACTGCCTGGCTGGGCTTCATCTCAGTACTGGGCTTCCTTTCAGTGCTGGGCTTTCTCTCAGTACTGGGCTGCCCCTCAGTCCTGAGCTGCCCCTCAGTCCCGAGCTTCCCCTCAGTCCCGAGCTGCACCTCAGTCCCGAGCTGCCCCTCAGTCCCGAGCTGCCCCTCAGTCCCGAGCTTCGCCTCAGTCCCGAGCTGCCTCAGTCCCGAGCTGCCCCTCAGTCACGAATTGCTCCTCAGTTCAGTGGGGTTCTGGGTGAGGACTATTAGGCCATGGTCGGCGGCGAGGGTGGATCATCCCAGGACGCGAAGGGGAGGAACTATGACATTTATGGAGTGGGGTCCACGTCCCGAGCCGGAACCGCCACCATGGACAGACGCCCACCCGGACCCTCCCTATGGTTTTGAGGTGCGTCCGGGAGTCCGCACCTTAGGGGGGTTCTGTCACGCCTTGGTCTTAGTATTTTGTGTTTTCGTTAATTAGTTGGTCAGGCCAGGGTGTGACATGGGTTTATGTTGTTGTATTTCGTAGTGGGGTTTTTTAGTTATTGGGATTGCGGCTGAGTAGGGGTGTTGTTTAGGTTTGGCTGCCTGAGGCGGTTCTCAATCAGAGTCAGGTGATTCTTGTTGTCTCTGATGGGGAACCGTATTAAGGTAGCCTGGGTTTCACTGTGTGTTTGTGGGTGATTGTTCCTGTCTCTGTGTAGTTTCACCAGATAGGCTGTAATTAGGTTTCACGTTCCGTTTTGTTGGTTTGTATTTGTCTCAGTTATTTCATGTACCGCGATTCATTTCATTAAAAGACATGAGTAACCACCACGCTGCATTTCGGTCTGACTTTCTTGCGATAAAACGAAGAACGCCGTTACACAGTCACTCCTCTTGGAGCCAGTCACTCCTCCTGAATTTGGAGCCAGTCACTACTCCTGGATTTTGAGCCAGTCACTCCTCTTGGAGCTAGTTACTACTCCTGGATTTGAAGCCAGTCACTCCTCTTGGAGCCAGTCACTCCTCTTGGATGTAGTGCCAGTTACTACTCCTGGATTTGGAGCCAGTCACTACTCCTGGATTTGGAGCCAGTCACTACTCCTGGATTTGGAGCCAGTCACTACTCCTGGATTTGGAGCCAGTCACTACTCCTGGATTTGGAGCCAGTCACTACTCCTGGATTTGGAGCCAGCCACTCCTCCTGGATTTGGAGCCATTCACTCCTCCTGGATTTGGAGCCAGTCACTCCTCCTGGATTTGGAGCCAGTCACTCCTCCTGGATTATGAGCCAGTCACTACTCCTGGATTTGGAGCCAGCCACTCCTCCTGGATTTGGAGCCAGTCACTACTCCTGGATTTGGAGCCAGTCACTACTCCTGGATTTGGAGCCAGTCACTACTCCTGGATTTTGAGCCAGTCACTCCTCTTGGAGCTAGTTACTACTCCTGGATTTGAAGCCAGTCACTCCTCTTGGAGCCAGTCACTCCTCCTGAATTTGGAGCCAGTCACTACTCCTGGATTTTGAGCCAGTCACTCCTCTTGGAGCTAGTTACTACTCCTGGATTTGAAGCCAGTCACTCCTCTTGGAGCCAGTCACTCCTCTTGGATGTAGTGCCAGTTACTACTCCTGGATTTGGAGCCAGTCACTACTCCTGGATTTGGAGCAAGTCACTACTCCTGGATTTGGAGCCAGTCACTACTCCTGGATTTGGAGCCAGTCACTACTCCTGGATTTGGTGCCAGTCACTACTCCTGGATTTGGAGCCAGTCACTACTCCTGGATTTGGAGCCAGCCACTCCTCCTGGATTTGGAGCCATTCACTCCTCCTGGATTTGGAGCCAGTCACTCCTCCTGGATTTGGAGCCAGTCACTCCTCCTGGATTATGAGCCAGTCACTACTCCTGGATTTGGAGCCAGCCACTCCTCCTGGATTTGGAGCCAGTCACTACTCCTGGATTTGGAGCCAGTCACTACTCCTGGATTTGGAACCAGCCACTATTCTTGGAGCCAGTCACTCCTCTTGGATTTGGAGCCATTCACTCCTCTTGCATTATGAGCCAGTCACTACTCTTGGATTTGGAACCAGTCACTACTCCTGGATTTGGAGCCAGTCACTACTCCTGGATTTGGAGCCAGCCACTCCTCCTGGATTTGGAGCCAGTCACTCCTCCTAGATTTGGAGCCAGTCACTCCTCCTGAATTATGAGCCAGTCACTACTCCTGGATTTGGAACCAGTCACTACTCCTGGATTTGGAGCCAGTCACTACTCCTGGATTTGGAGCCAGTCACTACTCCTGGATTTGGAGCCAGTCACTACTCCTGGATTTGGAGCCAGTCACTCCTCCTGAATTATGAGCCAGTCACTACTCCTGGATTTGGAGCCAGTCACTACTCCTGGATTTGGAGCCAGCCACTCCTCCTGGATTTGGAGCCAGTCACTACTCCTGGATTTGGAACCAGTCACTACTCCTGGATTTGGAGCTAGCCACTCCTCTTGGAGACAGTCACTCCTCTTGGAGCTAGTTACTACTCCTGGATTTGGAGCCAGTCACTCCTCTTGGAGCCAGTCACTACTCCTGGATTTGGAGCCAGTCACTCCTACTGGATTTGGAGCCAGTCACTCCTCTTGGAGCCAGTCACTCCTCTTGGATGTAGTGCCAGTTACTACTCCTGGATTTGGAGCCAGTCACTACTCCTGGATTTGGAGCCAGTCACTCCTCCTGGATTTGGAGCCAGTCACTACTCCTGGATTTGGAGCCAGTCACTCCTCCTGGATTTGGAGCCAGTCACTCCTCCTAGATTTGGAGCCAGCCACTCCTCCTGGATTTGGAGCCAGTCACTACTCCTGGATTTGGAGCCAGTCACTACTCCTGGATTCGGAGCCAGTCACTACTCCTGGATTTGGAGCCAGTCACTACTCCTGGATTTGGAGCCAGTCACTACTCCTGGATTTGGAGCCAGTCACTACTCCTGGATTTAGAGCCAGTCACTACTCCTGGATTTGGAGCCAGTCACTACTCCTGGATTTGGAACCAGCCACTATTCTTGGAGCCAGTCACTCCTCTTGGATTTGGAGCCATTCACTCCTCTTGCATTATGAGCCAGTCACTACTCTTGGATTTGGAACCAGTCACTACTCCTGGATTTGGAGCCAGTCACTACTCCTGGATTTGGAGCCAGCCACTCCTCCTGGATTTGGAGCCAGTCACTACTCCTAGATTTGGAGCCAGCCACTCCTCCTGGATTTGGAGCCAGTCACTACTCCTGGATTTGGAACCAGTCACTACTCCTGGATTTGGAGCTAGCCACTCCTCTTGGAGACAGTCACTCCTCTTGGAGCTAGTTACTACTCCTGGATTTGGAGCCAGTCACTCCTCTTGGAGCCAGTCACTACTCCTGGATTTGGAGCCAGTCACTCCTACTGGATTTGGAGCCAGTCACTCCTCTTGGAGCCAGTCACTCCTCTTGGATGTAGTGCCAGTTACTACTCCTGGATTTGGAGCCAGTCACTCCTCCTGGATTTGGAGCCAGTCACTCCTCCTGGATTTGGAGCCAGTCACTACTCCTGGATTTGGAGCCAGTCACTACTCCTGGATTTGGAGCGTGTCACTACTCCTGGATTTGGAGCCAGTCACTCCTCCTGGATTTGGAGCCAGTCACTACTCCTGGATTTGGAGCCAGTCACTACTCCTGGATTTGGAGCCAGTCACTACTCCTGGATTTGGAGCCAGTCACTCCTCCTGGATTTGGAGCCAGTCACTCCTCCTGGATTTGGAGCCAGTCACTCCTCCTGGATTTGGAGCCAGTCACTCCTCCTGGATTTGGAGCCAGTCACTACTCCTGGATTTGGAGCCAGTCACTACTCCTGGATTTGGAGCCAGTCACTACTCCTGGATTTGGAGCCAGTCACTACTCCTGGATTTGGAGCCAGTCACTACTCCTGGATTTGGAGCCAGTCACTACTCCTGGATTTGGAGCCAGTCACTACTCCTGGATTTGGAGCCAGTTACTACTCCTGCTAGAAGATCACTCTCTCTTCTGGACAAGGATTATTGAGGACAATTACAGATTTTTAGATGAGTTATAGGAATTGCATGAGACTAGAGAGATATTGGCGGCTGAGTCTGGCAGGATCACAGGCATTAGTTAGGTAATTTGTGTGTGTGTGTGTGAGTGTGTGTGTGTGTGTGTGTGTGTGTGTGTGTGTGTGAGTGTGTGTGTGTGTGTGTGTGTGAGTGTGAGTGTGTGTGTGTGTGTGTGTGCGTGAGTGTGTGTGTGTGTGTGCGTGAGTGTGTGTGTGTGAGTGTGTGTGTGTGTGTGTGAGATCAGCAGTAGTAGCTGAGGAAGAGGCTACAGGGGCCGTAGGGTCTGGTCTGAAACCAAGCGCCTCCTAGCAATCATCTCCATGAGGGAGGGAGAACAGTGTTGCTTCCAACCCATTATGCCTTCAACTAACCTGCCACAGAAGACAGCTGCCCCCCCCCCCCCCACACACACACACACACACACACACACACACACACACCACCAGCAGACACAGGAGGACTTCTCGCTAGCACCCCAGTCCTGATCTGTCAAGGCGAGAGAAAGACACTGACATCTCTCAACGTGTCAAATCCCGATCTAGACTGACAGGACAGCAGGTGGAACATGTATATCTATTGTCTTCAGGTTACTGTTCTGAACGAATGATGGCCAGGGGTCATGTTTATCAGATGTATAGTATTATAGCTGAATGATGGCCAGGGGTCATGTTTATCAAAACAAAACAATACCAAGTTCAAAATAAATAATTTATAAAAGAAGAAGTGAGGAAGATATGATATTAATTTTATATTTCTTCATGGATAAAATGCACTACAAATGTTCAGACATTTTATTGGTCTTTGAAAGAACTCAAGGTGGATGTGTGATAAGAGGAGAGAAGAAGAGAGAGCCTGTGATGGGGGTAGAGGGAGTTAGAGGAGAGAGGGATAGAGAGAGGGTAAGGAGAGAGGGATAGAGAGATGGTAAGGAGAGAGGGATAGAGAGAGGGATAGAAACAAGGAGAGAGAGAGGGATAGAGAGATGGTAAGGAGAGAGGGATAGAGAGAGGGATAGAAACAAGGAGAGAGAGAGGGATAGAGAGATGGTAAGGAGAGAGGGATAGAGAGAGGGATAGAAACAAGGAGAGAGAGAGGGATAGAGAGAGGGTAAGGAGAGAGGGATAGAGAGAGGGATAGAAACAAGGAGAGAGAGAGGGATAGAGAGATGGTAAGGAGAGAGGGATAGAGAGAGGGATAGAAACAAGGAGAGAGAGAGGGATAGAGAGAGGGTAAGGATAGAGGGAGAGAGAGGGGGTAAGGAGAGAGGGATAGAGAGGGATAGAGAGAGGGTAAGGATAGAGGGAGAGAGAGGGGGTAAGGAGAGAGGGATAGAGAGAGGGATAGAGAGAGGGTAAGGATAGAGGGAGAGAGAGGGGGTAAGGAGAGAGGGATAGAGAGAGGGATAGAAACAAGGAGAGAGAGAGGGATAGAGAGAGGGTAAGGATAGAGGGAGAGAGAGGGGGTAAGGAGAGAGGGATAGAGAGAGGGATAGAAACAAGGAGAGAGAGAGGGATAGAGAGAGGGTAAGGAGAGAGGGATAGAGAGAGGGTAAGGAGAGAGGGATAGAGAGAGGGATAGAAACAAGGAGAGAGAGAGGGATAGAGAGAGGAGTAAGGAGAGGGATAGAGAGAGGGATAGAAACAAGGAGAGAGAGAGGGATAGAGAGAGGGTAAGGGAGAGGGATAGAGAGAGGGATAGAAACAAGAGAGAGAGAGGGATAGAGAGAGGGTAAGGAGAGAGGGATAGAGAGAGGGATAGAAACAAGGAGAGAGAGAGGGATAGAGAGAGGGTAAGGAGAGAGGGAGAGAGGGAGTAAGAGAGGGATAGAGAGAGGGATAGAAACAAGGAGAGGGATAGAGAGAGGGTAAGGAGAGAGGGAGAGAGAGGGGGTAAGGAGAGAGGGATAGAGAGAGGGTAAGGAGAGAGGGATAGAGAGAGGGTAAGGAGAGAGGGATAGAGAGAGGGATAGAAACAAGGAGAGAGAGAGGGATAGAGAGAGGGTAAGGAGAGAGGGATAGAGAGAGGGATAGAAACAAGGAGAGAGAGAGGGATAGAGAGAGGGTAAGGAGAGAGGGAGAGAGAGGGAGTAAGGAGAGAGGGATAGAGAGAGGGATAGAAACAAGGAGAGAGAGAGGGATAGAGAGAGGGTAAGGAGAGAGGGAGAGAGAGGGGGTAAGGAGAGAGGGATAGAGAGAGGGATAGAAACAAGGAGAGAGAGAGGGATAGAGAGAGGGTAAGGAGAGAGGTATAGAGAGAGGGTAAGGAGAGAGGGATAGAGAGAGGGATAGAAACAAGGAGAGAGAGAGGGATAGAGAGAGGGTAAGGAGAGAGGGAGAGAGAGGGATAGAGAGAAGGATAGAGAGAGGGTAATAAGAGAGGGATAGAGAGACTGTAAGGAGAGAGAGATAGGAGAGCGGGATAGAGAGAGGGTAAGGAGAGAGGGATAGAGAGGGATAGAGAGAGGGATAGAGAGAGGGTAAGGAGAGAGGGATGGAGGGAGGTAGAGGAGAGCGGGATAGAGAGAGGAAAAGAGAGAGGGATAGAGGGAGGGATAGAGAGAGGGTAAGGAGAGAGGGATGGAGGGATATAGAGGGATAGAGAGATGGTAAGGAGAGGGATATAGAGAGGAAAAGAGAGAGGGATAGAGGGAGGGATAGAGAGAGGGTAAGGAGAGAGGGATAGAGGGATATAGAGGGATAGAGAGATGGTAAGGAGAGGGATATAGAGAGGAAAAGAGAGAGGGATAGAGGGAGGGATAGAGAGAGGGTAAGGAGAGAGGGATAGAGGGATATAGAGGGATAGAGAGAGGGATAGAGGGAGGGATAGAGAGAGGGTAAGGAGAGAGGGATAGAGGGATATAGAGGGATAGAGAGAGGGATAGAGGGAGGGATAGAGGGAGGGATAGAGAGATGGTAAGGAGAGAGGGATAGAGGGAGGGATAGAGAGAGGGTAAGGAGAGAGGGATAGAGGGATATAGAGGGATAGAGAGAGGGATAGAGGGAGGGATAGAGAGATGGTAAGGAGAGAGGGATATAGAGAGGAAAAGAGAGGGGAATAGAGGGAGGGATAGAGAGGGGTAAGGAGAGAGGGATAGAGAGAGGAAAAGAGAGAGGGATAGAGGGATGGATAGAGAGAGGAAAAGAGAGAGGGATAGAGAGATGGATAGAGAGAGGGTAAGGAGAGAGGGATAGAGAGAGGAAAAGAGAGAGGGATAGAGAGATGAATAGGAGAGAGGGATAGAGAGAGGTAGGTAGAGGGAGCAGGAAAGATAATTTCTCCAAAGTGCACCAGACTCAGAAGTTCCTCCCAGGGATTAGGAGAACAAGGGAAGGTGAATTCCTGGGAAGAGAAGCTGAGGGAAATTGGACCAACTGTTAATGTCAGTGATTGGAAAAGTCAGCGAGGTTTTTATTTATATATTCTAGCATTTATATATTTCAGGAGGAGACTTAAGTTAAGAACATCAGCACATATGAAAAGGTTGTCTTTTAGTCTGTCCTGTCTCACTTTCTGGATGCATCGCAAATGGCACCCTATTCCCTATATAGTGCACTACTGTTGACCAGAGCCCTATTCCCTATATAGTGCACTACTGTTGACCAGAGCCCTATTCCCTATATAGTGCACTACTGTTGACCAGAGCCCTATTCCCTATATAGTGCACTACTGTTGACCAGAGCCCTATCGTAGCCTATTCCCTATATAGTGCACTACTTTCGACCAGAGCCCATAGAGATCATAGGGAATATGGTGCCATTTGAGATACAACCCTCCACCTGGGCCGGGGTGGGAAGCTGGACTGGGAAGCTGGACTGGGAAGCTGGGCTGGGAAGCTGGGCTGGGAAGCTGGGGTGGGAAGCTGGACTGGGAAGCTGGGCTGGGAAGCTGGACTGGGAAGCTGGACTGGGAAGCTGGACTGGGAAGCTGGGGTGGGAAGCTGGACTGGGAAGCTGGACTGGGAAGCTGGACTGGGAAGCTGGGCTGGGAAGCTGGACTGGGAAGCTGGACTGGGAAGCTGGACTGGGAAGCTGGGCTGGGAAGCTGGGCTGGGAAGCTGGGGTGGGAAGCTGGACTGGGAAGCTGGACTGGGAAGCTGGGCTGGGAAGCTGGGCTGGGAAGCTGGGGTGGGAAGCTGGACTGGGAAGCTGGGCTGGGAAGCTGGACTGGGAAGCTGGGGTGGGAAGCTGGGCTGGGAAGCTGGGATAGGG
>NW_027004498.1:135000-150590 GCF_036934945.1 Oncorhynchus masou masou
GTCAGTGTGTGGGTAGAGTCCAGTCAGTGTGGGTAGAGTCCAGTCAGCGTGTGGGTAGAGTCCAGTCAGTGTGGGTAGAGTCCAGTCAGTCCGTGTGGGTAGAGTCCAGTCAGCGTGTGGGTAGAGTCCAGTCAGTGTGTGGGTAGAGTCCAGTCAGTGTGTGGGTAGAGTCCAGTCAGTGTGTGGGTTGAGTCCAGTCAGTGTGGGTAGAGTCCAGTCAGTGTGTGGGTAGAGTCCAGTCAGTGTGTGGGTAGAGTCCAGTCAGTGTGGGGGGTAGAGTCCTTGTTTGTTAGCCTCCAGTGACTGGGTAGAGTCCAGTCAGTGTGGGGTCCACATTGACTCTGTCGGTACCCCCTGTATATAGCCTCCACATTGACTCTGTACCGGTACCCCTGTATATAGCCTCCACATTGACTCTGTACCGGTACCCCCTGTATATAGCCTCCACATTGACTCTGTACCGGTACACCCTGTATATAGCCTCCACATTGACTCTGTACCGGTAACACCCTGTATATAGTCTCCACATTGACTCTGTACCGGTACCCCCTGTATATAGCCTCCACATTGACTCTGTACCGTAACACCCTGTATATAGCCTCCACATTGACTCTGTACCGGTAACACCCCTGTATATAGTCTCCACATTGACTCTGTACCAGTACACCCTGTATATAGACTCCACATTGACTCTGTACCGTAACACCCTGTATATAGCCTCCACATTGACTCTGTACCGTAACACCCTGTATATAGCCTCCACATTGACTCTGTACCGGTAACACCCTGTATATAGCCTCCACATTGACTCGGTAACGGTACCCCTGTATATAGTCTCCACATTGACTCTGTACCGGTACCCCCTGTATATAGCCTCCACATTGACTCTGTACTGTAACACCCTGTATATAGCCTCCACATTGACTCTGTACCGGTACCCCCTGTATATAGCCTCCACATTGACTCTGTACCGTTACCCCCTGTATATAGCCTCCACATTGACTCTGTACTAACTTCCGGCGCCGACAGAGATGGCCGCCTCGCTTCGCGTTCCTAGGAAACTATGCAGTTTTTTGTTTTTTTACGTGTTATTTCTTACATTAGTACCTCAGGTCATCTTAGGTTTCATTACATACAGCCGAGAAGAACTACTGTATATAAGATCAGCGTCAACTCACCATCAGTACGACCAAGAATATGTTTTTCGCGACCCGGATCCTGTGTTCTGCCTTACAAACAGGACAACGGAATGGATCGCATGCAGCGACCCAAAAACACGACTCCGAAAAAGAGGGAAACGTAGCGGTCTTCTGGTCAGACTACGGAGACGGGCACATCGTGCCCCACTTCCTAGCATTCTTCTTGCCAATGTCCAGTCTCTTGACAACAATGTTGATGAAATCCGAGCAAGGGTAGCATTCCAGAGGGACATCAGAGACTGTAACGTTCTGTGCTTCACGGAAACATGGCTCACTGGAGAGACGCTATCCGATGCGGTGCAGCCAACGGATTTCTCCACGCATCGCGCCGACAGAAACAAACACCTTTCTGGTAAGAAGATGGGTGGGGGTGTATGCCTTATGGCTAAAGAGGCATGGTGCGATGAAAGAAACATACAGGAACTCAAATCCTTCTGTTCACCTGATTTAGAATTCCTCACAATCAAATGTAGACAGCATTACCTACCAAGAGAATTCTCTTTGATTATAATCACAGCCGTATAGCCCAAGCAGACACATCGATGGCTCTGAACAAACTTTATTTAACTCTTTGCAAACTGGAAACCATTTATCCGGAGGCTGCATTCATCGTTGTTGGGGATTTTAACAAGGCTAATCTGAAAACAAGACTCCCTAAATTTTATCAGCATATCGATTGCGCAACCAGGGGCGGAAAAACCTTGGATCACTGTTACTCTAACTTCCGCGACGCATATAAGGCCCTGCCCCGCCCCCTTTCGGAAAAGCTGACCACAACTCCATTTTGCTGATACCTGCCTACAGACAAAAGCTAAAAAAGAAGCTCCCACGCTGAGGTCTGTCCAACGCTGGTCCGACCAAGCTGACTCCACACTCCAAGACTGCTTCCATCACGTGGACTGGGACATGTTTCGTATTGCGTCAAATAACAACATTGACGAATACGCTGATTCGGTGTGCGAGTTCATTAGAATGTGCGTTGAAGATGTCGTTCCCATAGCAACGATTAAAACATTCCCTAACCAGAAACCTTGGATTGATGGCAGCATTCGTGTGAAACTGAAAGCGCGAACCACTGCTTTCAATCAGGGCAAGGTGTCTGGTAACATGACTGAATACAAACAATGCAGCTATTCCCTCCGTAAGGCTATCAAACAAGCTAAGCGTCAGTACAGAGACAAAGTAGAATCCCAATTCAACGGCTCAGACACAAGAGGCATGTGGCAGGGTCTACAGTCAATCACGGACTACAGGAAGAAATCCAGCCCAGTCACGGACCAGGATGTCTTGCTCCCAGGCAGACTAAATAACTTTTTTGCCCGCTTTGAGGACAATACAGTGCCAATGACACAGGCCTGCAACGGAAACATGCGGTCTCTCCTTACTGCAGCCGAGGTGAGTAAAACATTTAAACGTGTTAACCCTCGCAAGGCTGCAGGCCCAGACGGCATCCCCAGCCGCGCCCTCAGAGCATGAGCAGACCAGCTGGCTGGTGTGTTTACGGACATATTCAATCAATCCCTATACCAGTCTGCTGTTCCCACATGCTTCAAGAGGGCCACCTTCGTTCCTGTTCCCAAGAAAGCTAAGGTAACTGAGCTAAACGACTACCGCCCCGTAGCACTCACTTCCGTCATCATGAAGTGCTTTGAGAGACTAGTCAAGGACCATATCACCTCCACCCTACCTGACTCCCTAGACCCACTCCAATTTGCTTACCGCTCAAATAGGTCCACAGACGATGCAATCTCAACCACACCGCACACTGCCCTAACCCATCTGGACAAGAGGAATACCTATGTAAGAATGCTGTTCATCGACTACAGCTCGGCATTCAACACCATAGTACCCTCCAAGCTCGTCATCAAGCTCGAGACCCTGGGTCTCGACCCCGCCCTGTGCAACTGGGTACTGGACTTCCTGACGGGCCGCCCCCAGGTGGTGAGGGTAGGTAACAACATCTCCTCCCCGCTGATCCTCAACACTGGGGCCCCACAAGGGTGCGTTCTGAGCCCTCTCCTGTACTCCCTGTTCACCCACGACTGCGTGGCCACGCACGCCTCCAACTCAATCATCAAGTTTGCGGACGACACAACAGTGGTAGGCTTGATTACCAACAACGACGAGACGGCCTACAGGGAGGAGGTGAGGGCCCTCGGAGTGTGGTGTCAGGAAAATAACCTCACACTCAACGTCAACAAAACTAAGGAGAAGATTGTGGACTTCAGGAAACAGCAGAGGGAACACCCCTATCCACATCGATGGAACAGTAGTGGAGAGAGTAGCAAGTTTTAAGTTCCTCGGCATACACATCACAGACAAACTGAATTGGTCCACTCACACAGACAGCATCGTGAAGAAGGCGCAGCAGCGCCTCTTCAACCTCAGGAGGCTGAAGAAATTCGGCTTGTCACCAAAAGCACTCACAAACTTCTACAGAGGCACAATCGAGAGCATCCTGGCGGGCTGTATCACCGCCTGGTACGGCAACTGCTCCGCCCTCAACCGTAAGGCTCTCCAGAGGGTAGTGAGGTCTGCACAACGCATCATCGGGGGCAAACTACCTGCCCTCCAGGACACCTACACCACCCGATGTTACAGGAAGGCCATAAAGATCATCAAGGACATCTACCACCCGAGCCACTGCCTGTTCACCCCGCTATCATCCAGAAGGCGAGGTCAGTACAGGTGCATCAAAGCTGGGACCGAGAGACTGAAAAACAGCTTCTATCTCAAGGCCATCAGACTGTTAAACAGCCACCACTAACATTGAGTGGCTGCTGCCAACACACTGACACTGACTCAACTCCAGCCACTTTAATAATGGGAATTGATGGGAAATGATGTAAATAAATCACTAGCCACTTTAAACAATGCTACCTTATATAATGTTACTTACCCTACATTATTCATCTCATATGCATACCTATATACTGTACTCTATATCATCGACTGCATCCTTATGTAATACATGTATCACTAGCCACTTTAACTATGCCACTTTGTTTACATACTCATCTCATATGTATATACTGTACTCGATACCATCTACTGTATCTTGCCTATGCTGCTCTGTACCATCACTCATTCATATATACTTATGTACATATTCTTTATCCCCTTACACTGTGTATAAAACAGTAGATTAGGAATTGTTAGTTAGATTACTTGTTGGTTGTTACTGCATTGTCGGAACTAGAAACACAAGCATTTCGCTACACTTGCATTAACATCTGCTAACCATGTGTATGTGACAAATAACATTTGATTTGATTTGATTTGGTACCCCCTGTATATAGCCTCCACATTGACTCTGTACCGGTACCCCCTGTATATAGCCTCCACATTGACTCTGTACCGGTACCCCCTGTATATAGTCTCCACATTGACTCTGTACTGTTACCCACTGTATATAGCCTCCACATTGACTCTGTACCGGTACCCCCTGTATATAGCCTCCACATTGACTCTGTACCGGTACCCCCTGTATATAGCCTCCACATTGACTCTGTACCAGTACCCCCTGTATATAGCCGCCACATTGACTCTGTACCGGTACACCCTGTATATAGCCTCCACATTGACTCTGTACCGTAATACCCTGTATATAGCCTCCACATTGACTCTGTACCGGTACCCCCTGTATATAGCCTCCACATTGACTCTGTACCGGTACCCCCTGTATATAGCCTCCACATTGACTCTGTACCGGTACCACCTGTATATAGCCTCCACTTTGACTCTGTACCAGTACCCCCTGTATATAGCCTCCACATTGACTCTGTACCGTAACACCCTGTATATAGCCTCCACATTGACTCTGTACCAGTACCCCCTGTATATAGCCTCCAAATTGACTCTGTACCGGTACCCCCTGTATATAGCCTCCACATTGACTCTGTACCGTAATACCCTGTATATAGCCTCCACATTGACTCTGTACCGGTACCCCCTGTATATAGCCTCCACATTGACTCTGTACCAGTACCCCCTGTATATAGCCTCCACATTCACTCTGTACCGGTACCACCTGTATATAGCCTCCACATTGACTCTGTACCGGTACCACCTGTATATAGCCTCCACATTGACTCTGTACCAGTACCCCCTGTATACAGCTCTGTCCACATATAGACATTGACTCTGTACCGGTACCCCCTGTATATAGCCTCCACATTGACTCTGTACCAGTACCCCCTGTATACAGCCTCCACATTGACTCTCTACCGGTACCCCCTGTATATAGCCTCCACATTGACTCTGTACCGTAATACCCTGTATATAGCCTCCACATTGACTCTGTACCGGTACCCCCTGTATATAGCCTCCACATTGACTCTGTACCGGTACCCCCTGTATATAGCCTCCACATTGACTCTGTACCGGTACCACCTGTATACAGCCTCCACATTGACTCTGTACCGGTACCCCCTGTATATAGCCTCCACATTGACTCTGTACCGGAACCCCCTGTATATAGCCTCCACATTGACTCTGTACCGGTAACCCCTGTATATAGCCTCCACATTGACTCTGTACCGGTACCCCCCTGTATATAGCCTCCACATTGACTCTGTACGGGTACCCCCTGTATATAGCCTCCACATTGACTCTGTACCGTAATACCCTGTATATAGCCTCCACATTGACTCTGTACCGGTACCCCCTGTATATAGTCTCCACATTGACTCTGTACGGGTACCCCCTGTATATAGCCTCCACATTGACTTGTATATATACAGGACTTCACTGGACCCTCTGTTATCTGTCTGGTCCCTCTGTTATCTGTCTAGACCCTCTGCTATCTGTCTAGGCCCTCTGCTATCTGTCTAGGCCCTCTGTTATCTGTCTAGGCCCTCTGTTATCTGTCTGGTCCCTCTGTTATCTGCCTGGACCCTCTGTTATCTGTCTAGGCCCTCTGTTATCTGTCTGGTCCCTCTGTTATCTGTCTGGACCCTCTGTTATCTGTCTAGGCCCTCTGTTATCTGTCTAGGCCCTCTGTTATCTGTCTAGGCCCTCTGTTATCTGTCTAGGCCCTCTGTTATCTGTTTAGGCCCTCTGTTATCTGTCTAGGCCCTCTGTTATCTGTCTAGGCACTCTGTAATCTGTCTAGGCCCTCTGTTATCTGTCTAGGCCCTCTGTTATCTGTATAGGCCCTCTGTTATCTGTCTAGGCCCTCTGTTATCTGTCTAGGCCCTCTGTTATCTGTCTAGGCCCTCTGTTATCTGTCTAGGGCCTCTGTTATCTGTCTGGTCCCTCTGTTATCTGTCTGGTCCCTCTGTTATCTGTCTATGCCCTCTGTTATCTGTATAGGCCCTCTGTTATCTGTCTAGGCCCTCTGTTATCTGTGTAGGCCCTCTGTTATCTGTCTAGGCCCTCTGTTATCTGTCTAGGCCCTCTTATCTGTCTAGGCCCTCTGTTATCTGTCTGGTCCCTCTGTTATCTGTCTGGTCCCTCTGTTATCTGCCGAGCAGGCCCGCTGTTATCTGTCTGGACCCTCTGTTATCTGTCTGGTCCCTCTGTTATCTGTCTGGTAACTCTGTTATCTGCCGAGCAGGCCCTCTGTTATCTGTCTAGACCCTCTGTTATTTGCAGAGCAGGCCCTCTGTTATCTGTCTGGTCCCTCTGTTATTTGCCGAGCAGGCCCTCTGTTATCTGTCTGGTCCTTCTGTTATTTGCCGAGCAGGCCCTCTGTTATCTGTCTAGGCCCTCTGTTATCTGTCTAGGCCCTCTGTTATCTGTCTAGGCCCTCTGTTATCTGTCTAGGCCCTCTGTTATCTGTCTAGGACCTCTGTTATCTGTCTAGGCCCTCTGTTATCTGTCTGGTCCCTCTGTTATCTGTCTGGTCCCTCTGTTATCTGTATAGGCCCTCTGTTATCTGTCTAGGCCCTCTGTTATCTGTCTAGGCCCTCTGTTATCTGTCTGGACCCTCTGTTATCTGTCTAGAACCTCTGTTATCTGTCTAGGCCCTCTGTTATCTGTCTAGACCCTCTGTTATCTGTCTAGGCCCTCTGTTATCTGTCTAGACCCTCTGCTATCTGTCTAGGCCGTCTGTTATATGTCTGTACCCTCTGTTATCTGTCTAGGCCCTCTGTTATCTGTCTAGACCCTCTGTTATCTGTCTAGACCCTCTGTTATCTGTCTGGTCCCTCTGTTATCTGCCGAGCAGGCCCTCTGTTATCTGTCTAGGCCCTCTGTTATCTGTCTAGACCCTCTGTTATCTGTCTAGGCCGTCTGTTATCTGTCTAGACCCTCTGCTATCTGTCTAGGCCCTCTGTTATCTGTCTGGTTCCTCTGTTATTTGCCGAGCAGGCCCTCTGTTATCTGTCTGGTCCCTCTGTTATCTGTCTGGTCCCTCTGTTATCTGCCGAGCAGGCCCTCTGTTATCTGTCTAGACCCTCTGTTATCTGTATGGTCCCTGTGTTATCTGTCTGGACCCTCTGTTATCTGTCTAGACCCTCTGTTATCTGTATAGGCCCTCTGTTATCTGTCTAGACCCTCTGTTATCTGTCTAGACCCTCTGTTATCTGTCTAGACCCTCTGTTATCTGTCTAGGTCCTCTGTTATCTGTCTAGACCCTCTGCTATCTGTCTAGGCCCTCTGTTATCTGTCTGGTCCCTCTGTTATTTGCCAAGCAGGCCCTCTGTTATCTGTCTAGGCCCTCTGTTATCTGTCTAGGCCCTCTGTTATCTGTCTAGACCCTCTGTTATCTGTCTAGACCCTCTGTTATCTGCCTAGGCCCTCTGCTATCTGTCTAGGCCCTCTGTTATCTGTCTAGGCCCTCTGTTATCTGTCTGGTCCCTCTGTTATTTGCCGAGCAGGCCCTCTGTTATCTGTCTAGACCCTCTGTTATCTGTCTAAGCCCTCTGCTATCTGTCTAGGCCTTCTGCTATCTGTCTAGGCCCTCTGTTATCTGTCTAGGCCCTCTGTTATCTGCCTGGACCCTCTGTTATTTGCCGAGCAGGCCCTCTGTTATCTGTCTGGACCCTCTGTTATTTGCAGAGCAGGCCCTCTGTTATCTGTCTAGTCCCTCTGTTATCTGTCTGGACCCTCTGTTATCTGTCTGGACCCTCTGTTATCTGTCTAGGCCCTCTGTTATCTGTCTAGGACCTCTGTTATCTGTCTAGGCCCTCTGTTATCTGTCTGGTCCCTCTGTTATCTGTCTGGTCCCTCTGTTATCTGTATAGGCCCTCTGTTATCTGTCTAGGCCCTCTGTTATCTGTCTAGGCCCTCTGTTATCTGTCTGGACCCTCTGTTATCTGTCTAGAACCTCTGTTATCTGTCTAGGCCCTCTGTTATCTGTCTAGACCCTCTGTTATCTGTCTAGGCCCTCTGTTATCTGTCTAGACCCTCTGCTATCTGTCTAGGCCGTCTGTTATATGTCTGTACCCTCTGTTATCTGTCTAGGCCCTCTGTTATCTGTCTAGACCCTCTGTTATCTGTCTAGACCCTCTGTTATCTGTCTGGTCCCTCTGTTATAACACGAGCAGGCCCTCTGTTATCTCAGAGATAGGCCCTCTGTTATCTGTCTAGGCCCTCTGTTATCTGTCTAGGCCCTCTGTTATCTGTCTAGGCCCTCTGTTATCTGTCTAGGACCTCTGTTATCTGTCTAGGCCCTCTGTTATCTGTCTGGTCCCTCTGTTATCTGTCTGGTCCCTCTGTTATCTGTATAGGCCCTCTGTTATCTGTCTGGACCCTCTGTTATCTGTCTAGAACCTCTGTTATCTGTCTAGGCCCTCTGTTATCTGTCTAGACCCTCTGTTATCTGTCTAGGCCCTCTGTTATCTGTCTAGACCCTCTGCTATCTGTCTAGGCCGTCTGTTATATGTCTGTACCCTCTGTTATCTGTCTAGGCCCTCTGTTATCTGTCTAGACCCTCTGTTATCTGTCTAGACCCTCTGTTATCTGTCTGGTCCCTCTGTTATCTGCCGAGCAGGCCCTCTGTTATCTGTCTAGGCCCTCTGTTATCTGTCTAGACCCTCTGTTATCTGTCTAGGCCGTCTGTTATCTGTCTAGACCCTCTGCTATCTGTCTAGGCCCTCTGTTATCTGTCTGAGTTCCTCTGTTATTTGCCGAGCAGGCCCTCTGTTATCTGTCTGGTCCCTCTGTTATCTGTCTGGTCCCTCTGTTATCTGCCAATAAGGCCCTCTGTTATCTGAGACCCTCTGTTATCTGTATGGTCCCTGTGTTATCTGTCTGGACCCTCTGTTATCTGGGAAGACCCTCTGTTATCTGTATAGGCCCTCTGTTATCTGTCTAGACCCTCTGTTATCTGTCTAGACCCTCTGTTATCTGTCTAGACCCTCTGAGATCTGTCTAGGTCCTCTGTTATCTGTCTAGACCCTCTGCTATCTGTCTAGGCCCTCTGTTATCTGTCTGGTCCCTCTGTTATTTGCCAAGCAGGCCCTCTGTTATCTGTCTAGGCCCTCTGTTATCTGTCTAGGCCCTCTGTTATCTGTCTAGACCCTCTGTTATCTGTCTAGACCCTCTGTTATCTGCCTAGGCCCTCTGCTATCTGTCTAGGCCCTCTGTTATCTGTCTAGGCCCTCTGTTATCTGTCTGGTCCCTCTGTTATTTGCCGAGCAGGCCCTCTGTTATCTGTCTAGACCCTCTGATATCTGTCTAAGCCCTCTGCTATGAAAGGCCTTCTGCTATCTGTCTAGGCCCTCTGTTATCTGTCTAGGCCCTCTGTTATCTGCCTGGACCCTCTGTTATTTGCCGAGCAGGCCCTCTGTTATCTGTCTGGACCCTCTGTTATTTGCAGAGCAGGCCCTCTGTTATCTGTCTAGTCCCTCTGTTATCTGTCTGGACCCTCTGTTATCTGTCTGGACCCTCTGTTATCTTTCTAGGCCCTCTGTTATCTGTCTAGACCCTCTGTTATTTGCAGAGCAGGCCCTCTGTTATCTGTCTGGTCCCTCTGTTATTTGGGACCCAGACCCTCTGATATCTGTCTAGGCCCTCTGTTATCTGTCAGACCCTCTGTTATTTGCAGAGCAGGCCCTCTGTTATCTGTCTGGTCCCTCTGCATCTGTCAAGGCCCTCTGTTATCTGTCTGGTCCCTCTGTTATTTGCCGACAGCCCTCTGTATCTGTCTAGACCCTCTGTTATCATGTGTCCACATACTTTTGGTCATATAGTGTCTAACGGTCCAATAACACTGACCACCCTGAGAATCAGGATATTCAGCTCCCACAGAACGACTGGCCATTTAACCTTTCTGAAATAGTACCCTACATAACGCACTACTTTAGACCATGTCCAATCAGGGAATATTGCCATTTGGGATGCAGAAGGAAAAGGTGCTCTGTTCTGTTCTCCTAATAAAGTACAACAAGCAGAGTGTTCATGCACATGGAAGCATTGCAGACTGGTCACAGGCCATTGCCTGCGAGCGTAGAGGGGGGGGCATCTAGATTAACACTAGAGCCTTTAAAAAAACATGAAAGTGCAGAAACACTCCTGGAGCAGGAATGACCTTCCATACAAGGCATTCCATCAAAGAGCTTGTACCAGGAAGCTTCCATACCAAAGAGCAAGAGTTATATAATAAAAAGAACAAGGGCAGAGGATTCCCGTGTTCTGAATTCTCATTTTATAGCTGTGTTAAGAAGTTGGTGGGGGGGGGGCTCAAGGCCTGACAGTATTAAAGAAGGGAGAGAGAAAAGGAAGTGACATTTTTCTATGCCAATAAAGCCCCTTAAATTGAAATTGAAATTGAAAGGAAGATCTAGAGAGCAGGGAAGGTTTGGGCCAGTTGGCTCTGCTGTAACACAGAATGCAGAGAGAAATGGAGGGATGGACAAGAGAATTCCAGAGAGAGAAAGAAAGGAAGAGGGAGAAAGAAAGGACAAGGGAGATTCCAGCTGAGATATACCAGAGAGAGATCTAGAGAGAAGTAGAGAGAGCCATTCCAGATGGAGAGTACCAGAGAAGAGAAAGAGGGAGAGAAAGAGATGGAGAGAGAGAAAGAGCTGTACCAGGAAGATCTAGGTGAGAGAACAAGAGAATGGAGAGAGAGAGAGTACCAGAGAAGAGATAGAGAGAGAGAAAAGGAGATATAAAGAAAGATAGATGGAAAGAGAAGGGGAGAGAGTAGAAAGGATGAGAGAAGCTGAGAGAACAAAAGAGGAAGGAGAGAGGAGAGTACAAGGCCATTCCCCTGACTGTAGGTGCCATCATTACTCTGCTCAGTTTAACACCAGGATCACATCCCAAATGGCACCCTTTTCCCTTCTAAAAAGTAATGCACTATATAGTAAATTGGGTGCCATTTGGGACACTAAATATAAAATAGGGTGCCATTTGGGACCCAGCCCAGGTGATATACTATCTCATAATCTCATTATACCAGAGTCAGGAAAGAGGGGGAGTGACATTATCCTACATCACATGACCAAGGCAACTCATCGGCCTTAGGGTCTATATGACAGCCATGTGCCAGCGACCCCAGTGCCAGGTACCAAAACACAGAGGGGCCCTTAAAGCTGACTGCACCAGGCAGGAATCAGGATATTCAGCTTCTTCTCAATGACTGGCCATTCTACCTGAGCTGTACCAGGAAGCATCTAGCTATAGTACAAGGCCATTCTAGCTGAGCTGTACCAGGAAGGATCTAGCTATAGTACAAGGCCATTCCAGCTGAGCTGTACCAGGAAGGATCTAGCTATAGTACAAGGTCATTCCAGCTGAGCTGTACCAGGAAGCATCTAGCTATAGTACAAGGCCATTCCAGCTGAGCTGTACCAGGAAGCATCTAGCTATAGTACAAGGTCATTCTAGCTGAGCTGTACCAGGAAGCATCTAGCTATAGTACAAGGCCATTCCAGCTGAGCTGTACCAGGAAGCATCTAGCTATAGTACAAGGCCATTCCAGCTGAGCTGTACCAGGAAGCATCTAGCTATAGTACAAGGCCATTCCAGCTGAGCTGTACCAGGAAGCATCTAGCTATAGTACAAGGCCATTCCAGCTGAGCTGTACCAGGAAGCATCTAGCTATAGTACAAGGCCATTCCAGCTGAGCTGTACCAGGAAGCATCTAGCTATAGTACAAGGCCATTCCAGCTGAGCTGTACCAGGAAGCATCTAGCTATAGTACAAGGCCATTCCAGCTGAGCTGTACCAGGAAGCATCTAGCTATAGTACAAGGCCATTCTAGCTGAGCTGTACCAGGAAGCATCTAGCTATAGTACAAGGCCATTCTACCTGAGCTGTACCAGGAAGGATCTAGCTATAGTACAAGGCCATTCTAGCTGAGCTGTACCAGGAAGCATCTAGCTATAGTACAAGGCCATTCCAGCTGAGCTGTACCAGGAAGCATCTAGCTATAGTACAAGGCCATTCTACCTGAGCTGTACCAGGAAGCATCTAGCTATAGTACAAGGTCATTCTAGCTGAGCTGTACCAGGAAGCATCTAGCTATAGTACAAGGCCATTCTAGCTGAGCTGTACCAGGAAGCATCTAGCTATAGTACAAGGCCATTCCAGCTGAGCTGTACCAGGAAGCATCTAGCTATAGTACAAGGCCATTCTATCTGAGCTGTACCAGGAAGGATCTAGCTATAGTACAAGGCCATTCTACCTGAGCTGTACCAGGAAGCATCTAGCTATAGTACAAGGCCATTCTATCTGAGCTGTACCAGGAAGCATCTAGCTATAGTACAAGGCCATTCTATCTGAGCTGTACCAGGAAGGATCTAGCTATAGTACAAGGCCATTCTACCTGAGCTGTACCAGGAAGGATCTAGCTATAGTACAAGGCCATTCTATCTGAGCTGTACCAGGAAGGATCTAGCTATAGTACAAGGCCATTCTACCTGAGCTGTACCAGGAAGGATCTAGCTATAGTACAAGGTCATTCTACCTGAGCTGTACCAGGAAGGATCTAGCTATAGTACAAGGCCATTCTATCTGAGCTGTACCAGGAAGGATCTAGCTATAGTACAAGGTCATTCTAGCTGAGCTGTACCAGGAAGGATCTAGCTATAGTACAAGGTCATTCTAGCTGAGCTGTAGCAGGAAGGATCTAGCTATAGTACAAGGTCATTCTACCTGAGCTGTACCAGGAAGGATCTAGCTATAGTACAAGGTCATTCTAGCTGAGCTGAACCAGGAAGGATCTAGCTATAGTACAAGGTCATTCTAGCTGAGCTGTACCAGGAAGGATCTAGCTATAGTACAAGGTCATTCTAGCTGAGCTGTACCAGGAAGGATCTATATTACAAGGTCATGGAAGGAATGGCGCTGTAATGGATAGCTGCTGTTTTACGGGCTCCTGGTACTGATCTTAAACTTATTTGGTACGTAATGTTTCTACCATCGTTTCCTATGACCGAAAAGAGCTTCTGGACATCAGAACAGCGATCACTAATATTGATATGGATGAAGATTTCTACTTCAACCAGTAGGGGGCGCATGACAAACTGCCAGTCCCTAATCCCAGAGACTCGGAAAAGAAAGAGAAGGCGTAAGAGAGGCAAAAAACTAAAATAATCTGCCCGAAACCCTCCGTTCTATTTGACAGATATACAATCACTGGAGAACAAACTGGACGAGCTCCGTTCGAGACTATCGACGGGATCTGAAGAACTCTAAATCCTATGTGTCGTGGCTGAACAAGGACATAGATAACATTGTACATCTCAATGGTTTTTCTATACATCGTCAACATCGTGCGACAGCGTTGGGTAAGGATACAGGGGGAGGTGTGTGTCTCTTTGTTAACAACAGCAGGTGCGCAATCTCTAATATTAAGGAATTCTCGAGGTTCTGCTGGCCTGAGGTAGAGTACCTCATGATAAGCTGTAGACCACACTATTTACCAAGAGAGTTTATCATCTATATTTTTCCTATCTGTCTATTTACCACCACAAACCGATGCTGACACTAAGATCGCACTCAAAGATATGGCCATAAGCAAACAAGAAAGTGCTCACCCAGAGGCGGCGCTCCTAGTGGCCGGTGATTTTAATGCAGGCAAACTGAAATCCGTTCTACCTCATTTCTACCAGCATGTCACATGTGCAACCAGAGGAAAATAAACTCTAGACCACCTTTACTCCACACAGAGACACATATCTTTATCAATAGGTGCAGTGACGACATCGTCCCCACAGTGACGGTAAGTACATATCCCAACCAGAAGCCATGGATTACAGGCAACATCCACACTGAGCTAAAGGCTAGAGGAGCGGGACACTAATCCTGCTGCGACCTCCAACGAACCATCAAACAGGCAAAGCATCAATACAGGACTAAGATCGAATCCTACTACGTTGGTTCTGACGCTCGTCGGATGTGGCAGGGCTCGCCAACTATCATGGATTACAAATGGAAACCCAGCCGCGCGCTACCCAGTGACGCAAGCCTACCAGACGAGCTAAATGCCTTTTATGCTCGCTTCGAGGCAAGCAACACTGAACCATGCATGAGTGCACCAGCTGTTCTGGATGACTGTGTGATCACGCTCTCCGTAGCCAATGTAAGTAAGATCTTTAAACAGGTCAACATTCAGAAGGCCGCAGGGCCAGATGGATTACCAAGACATACTCAGAGCATGTGCTGACCATCTGGCAAGTGTCTTCAATGACATTTTGAACCTGCCCCTGACCCAGTCTGTAATACCTACATGTTTCAAGCAGACCACTATGGTCCCTGTGCCCAAGAATGCCAAGGTAACCTGTCTAAATGACTATTCCCCCGTATAACTCACGTCTGTAGCCATGAAATGCTTTGAAAGGCTGGTCATGGCTCACATCAACACCATCATCCCAGACACCCCACTCCATAGATGACACAATCTCTACTGCACTCCACACTGCCCTTTCATACCTGGACAAGAGGAACACCTATGTGAGAATGCTGTTCATTGACAACAGCTCAGCGTTCAACACCATCGTTTCATCTCTATTCTCCACCAAGCTAAGGACCCTGGGTCTGAACACCGCCCTCTGCAACTGGATCCTGGACTTCCTGACGGGCCGCCCCCTGGTGGTGAAGGTAGGAAACAACACCTCCACTACGCTGATCCTCAACTCAGGGGTGCGTGCTCAGCCCCCTCCTGTACTCCCTGTTCACCCATGATAGCGTGGCCGTGCACGCCTCCAACTCAATCATCAAGTTTGTAGATGACACTACAGTGGTAGGCTTGATTACCAACAACGAGGAGACGGCCTACAGGGAGGAGCTGAGGGCCTTGGCGTAGAGATGCCAACATAACCTTTCCTCAACGTCAACAAAATGAAGGAGCTGTTTATGGACTTCAGGAGACATCAGAAAGAGCACACCCCCATTCACATCGCCGGGGCAGCAGTGGAGAAGGTGAACATCTTCAAGTTATTCTGAGTACAAATCACTGACAATCTGAAATGGGGCCACCCACACAGACAGTGTGGA
>NW_027004499.1:0-4946 GCF_036934945.1 Oncorhynchus masou masou
TGGGGTTTGATGCTCTGGTACAGTAGTAGAAGGAGTTGGGGTTTGATGCTCTGATACAGTAGCAGTAGTAGAAGGAGTTGGGGTTTGATGCTCTGGTACAGTAGTAGTATTAGTGAAAGGTTAGGGTTTGATGCTCCTGGTACAGTAGCAGAAGGAGTTGGGGCTTGATGCTCTGGTACAGTAGCAGTCCTAGAATGAGTTGGGGGGTTTGATGTCTGGTGCAATAGTTGTAGTAGAAGGAGTTGTGGTTTGATGCTCTGGTACAGTAGTAGTACTAGGAGTTGGGGTTTGATGCTCTGGTACAGTAGTAGTAGTAGAAGGAGTTGGGGGTTTGATGCTCTGGTACAGTAGTAGTAGTAGTAGTAGTAGTAGTACTAGTAGTAGTAGAATAGAATAAAGAGTTGGGGTTTGATGCTCTGGTACAGTACTAGTAGTAGAAGGAGTTGGGGTTTGATGCTCTGGTACAGTAGTAGAAGAAGTTGGGGTTTGATGCTCTGGTACAGGGTTTGATGCTCTGGTACAGTAGTAGAAGGAGTTAGTTTGATGCTCTGGTACAGTAGTAATAGTAGAAGGAGTTGGGGTATTATGCCTGTACAGTAGTAATAGTAGAAGGAGTTGGGGTTTGATGCTCTGGTACAGTAGTAGTCGTAGAAGGAGTTGGGGTTTGATGCTCTGGTACAGTAGTGGAAGGAGTTGGGGATTGATGCTCTCATGTAGTAACATAAGGATTTGGGGTTTGATGCTCTCATGTAGTAGTAGAAGAAGGAGTGGGGGTTTGATGCTCTGGTACAGTAGTAGTAGTTGGGGTTTGATGCTCTGGTGCAGTAGTAGTAGTAGAAGGAGTTGGGGTTTGATGCTCTGGTACAGTAGTAGTAGAAGGAGTTAGGGGTTTGATGCTCTGGTAGTAGTAGTAGAAGGAGTTGGGGTTTGATGCTCTGGTACAGTAGCAGAAGGAGTTGGGTTTGATGCTCTGGTACAGTAGTAGTAGTAGTAGAAGGAGTTGGGGTTTGATGCTCTGGTACAGTAGTAGGGGTTGGGGTTTGATGCTCTGGTACAGTAGTAGAAGGAGTTAAGGGTTTGATGCTCTGGTACAGTAGTAGAAGGAGTTGGGGTTTGATGCTCTGGTAGTAGTAGTAGAAGGAGTTGAGTTTGATGCTCTGGTAGTAGTAGTAGTAGAAGGAGTTGGGGTTTGATGCTCTGGTACAGTAGTAGTAGTAGAAGGAGTTGGGGTTTGATGCTCTGTTACAGTAGTAGAAGGAGTTGGGGATTGATGCTCTCATGTCGTAACATAAGGAATTGGGGTTTGATGCTCTGGTACAGTAGTAGAAGGAGTTGGGGTTTGACGCTCTGGTGCAGTAGCAGTAGCAGAAGGAGTTGGGGTTGATGCTCTGGTACAGTAGTTGTAGTAGCAGAAGGAGTTGGGGTTTGATGCTCTGGTACAGTAGCAGAAGGAGTTGGGGTTTGATGCTCTGGTACAGTTGCAGAAGGAGTTGGGGTTTGATGCTCTGGTAAAGTAGTAGTAGTAGTAGTAGAAGGAGTTGGGGATTGATGCTCTGGTACAGTAGTTGAAGGAGTAGTAGGGAGTTAGGGTTTGATGCTCTGGTACAGTAGTTAGGAGTTAGGGTTTGATGCTCTGGTACAGTAGTTGTAGTAGCAGAAGGAGTTGGGGTTTGATGCTCTGGTACAGTAGCAGAAGGAGTTGGGGTTTGATGCTCTGGTACAGTTGCAGAGTTGGGGTTTGATGCTCTGGTAGTTGGGGGTTTGATGCTCTGGTACAGTAGTTGTAGTAGCAGAAGGAGTTGGGGTTTGATGCTCTGGCACAGTAGCAGAAGGAGTTGGGGTTTGATGCTCTGGTACAGTTGCAGAAGGAGTTGGGGTTTGATGCTCTGGTAAAAAAGTAGTAGTAGTAGAGTTTGAGGAGTTGGGGTTTGATGCTCTGGTACAGTAGTAGAAGGAGTTGGGGTTGATGCTCTGGTACAGTAGTAGAAGGAGTTAGGGGTTTGATGCTCTGGTACAGTAGCAGAAGGAGTTGGGGTTTGATGCTCTGGTACAGTAGTAGTAGTAGAAGGAGTTGGGGTTTGATGCTCTGGTACAGTAGTAGTAGTAGAAGGAGTTGGGGTTTGATGCTCTGGTACAGTAGTAGAAGGAGTTGGGGAATGATGCTCTCATGTAGTAACATAAGGAATTGGGGTTTGATGCTCTGGTACAGTAGTAGAAGGATTTGGGGTTTGACAGTAGTAGAAGGGTTAAGTTTGATGCTCTGGTACAGTAGCAGAAGGAGTTGGGGTTTGACGCTCTGGTACAGTAAGTAGTGTAGCAGCAGAAGGAGTTGGGGTTTGATGCTCTGGTACAGTAGTAGTAGTAGCAGAAACATAAGGAGTTGGGGTTTGATGCCTGGTACAGTAGTAGAAGGATTTGTTTGAGTAGCAGAAGGAGTTGGGGTTTGTTGGTACAGATGGACTGGGGTTTGATGCTCTGGTACAGTAGTTAGTAGAAGGAGTTGGGGTTTGATGCTCTGGTACAAAAGTAGTAGTTGTAGTAGGAAGGAGTTAGGGTTGATGCTCTGGTACAGTAGTAGTAGTAGTAGTAGTAAAGGAGTTGGGGTTTGATGCTCTGATAGTAGTAGTAAGTTGAGGTTTGATGCTCTGGTACAGTAGCAGTAGTAGAAGGAGTTGGGGTTTGATGATCTGGTACAGTAGCAGAAGGAGTTGGGGTTTGGTGCTCTGGTACAGTAGCAGAAGGAGTTGGGGTTTGATGCTCTGGTACAGTAGCAGTAGTAGAAGGAGTTGGGGTTTGATGCTCTGGTACAGTAGCAGAAGGAGTTGGGTTTTGATGCTCTGGTACAGTAGTAGTAGTAGTAGAAGAAGGAGTTGGGGTGTGATGCTCTGGTACAGTAGAAGTAGTGGAATGAGTTGGGGTTTGATGCTCTGGTACAGTAGTAGTAGTAGTAGAAGGAGTTGGGGTTTGATGCTCTGGTACAGTAGTAGTAGTAGTAGAAGGAGTTGGGTTTGATGCTCTGGTACAGTAGTAGTAGTAGAAGGAGTTGAAGTTTGATGCTCTGTAGTAGTAAGAAGGAGTTGGGGTTTGATGCTCTAGTACAGTAGCAGAAGGAGTTGAATTTGGATAATTAATCTTAATGGTTGTACAGTCATCTCAAATAAAACTGTGAAGGACCTTGCGTGACCTGGACCCTGATCTCTTTGAAGAACATATCAAGACCATTTCGACAGCTTTTTCCATCTACGTGAAACATTGCAAAAATCAGAAACTTTCTGTCCAAAAATGATGCAGAAAAATTAATCCATGCTTTTGTCACTTCTAGGTTAGACTACTGCAATGCTCTACTTTCCGGGTTACCCGGATAAAGCACTAACAAACTTCAGTTAGTGCAAATACGGCTGCTAGAATCCTGACTAGAACCAAAAAATTTGATCATATTACTCCAGTGCTAGCCTCCCACACTGGCTTCCCTGTCAAAGCAAGGGCTGATTTCAAGGTTTTACTGCTAACTCACAAAGATATTGCATGGGCTTGCTCCTACCTATCTCTGATTTGGTCCTGCCAGTATTATACTCACACGTACGCTACGGTCACAAGACGCAGGCCTCCTAATTGTCCTTGAATTTCTAAGTTAAACAGCTGGAGGCAGGGCTTTCTCCTCCTAGAGTCTATTTTATGGAACGGTCTGCCTACCCATGTCAGAGACGCAAACTCGGTCTCAACCTTAAGTCTTTACTGAAGACTCATCTCTTCAGGGGTCATATGATTGAGTGTAGTCTGGCCCAGGAGTGGGAAGTGAACGGAAAGGTTTGAGCAACGAACCACCCTTGCTGTTCCCTGCCTGGCGGTTCCCCTCTTTCCACTGGGATTCTCTGCCTCTAACCCTATTACAGGGGCTGAGTCACTGGCTTGCTGGGGCTCTCTCATGCCGTCCCTGGAGGGGTGTGCGCCACCTGAGTGGGCTGATTCACTGATGTGGTCATCCCACCTGCTGGCTTCCCCTTTGGGTTGGGGCCACTGTGGCGGAGATTCCTTATGGCTATACTCAGCTTTGTCTCAGGATGGTAAGTTGGTGGTTGAAGATATCCCTCCAGTGGTGGGGGCTGTGCTTGGCAAAGTGGGTGGGGTTATATCCTTCCCTGTTTGGCCCTGTCCGGGGGTGTCCCCGGTGGGGCCACAGTGTCTCCTGACCTCCTGTCTCAGCCTCCAGTATTTATGCTGCAGTAGTTTATGTGTCGGGGGCTGTCAGTTTGTTATATCTGGAGTACTTCTCCTGTCCAATTCGGTGTCCTGTGTGAATCTAAGTGTGCTCTTCAATTCTCTCCTTCTCTCGGAGGACCTGAGCCCTCAGGACCATGCCCCAGGACTACCTGACATGATGACTCCTTGCTGTCCCCAGTCCACCTGGCCGTGCTGCTGCTCCAGTTTCAACTGACCTGGAGCCCTAGGACCATGCCCCAGGACTACTTGACATGATGACTCCTTGCTGTCCCCAGTCCACCTGGCCGTGCTGCTGCTCCAGTTTCAACTGTTCTGCCTTATTATTATTCGACAATGCTGGTCATTTATGAACATTTGAACATCTTGGCCATGTTCTGTTATAATCTCTACCCGGCACAGCCAGAAGAGGACTGGCCACCCCACATAGCCTGGTTCCTCTCTAGGTTTCTTCCTAGGTTTTGGCTTTTCTAGGGAGTTTTTCCTAGCCACCGTGCTTCTACACCTGCATTGCTTGCTGTTTGGGGTTTTAGGCTGGGTTTCTGTACAGCACTTTGAGATATCAGCTGATGTACGAAGGGCTATATAAATAAATTTGATTTGATTTGATTTGATTTGAGTTGGGGTTTGATGCTCTGGTACAGTAGCAGAAGGAGTTGGGGTTTGATGTTCTGGTACAGTAGTAGAAGGAGTTGGGGTTTGATGCTCTGATACAGTAGCAGTAGTAG
>NW_027004500.1:0-4945 GCF_036934945.1 Oncorhynchus masou masou
TGCCTCGTTTGCCCTGATTGTATTTAAACCCTTTGTTTCCCTCAGTTCTGTGCTCTGTGTTTGTATGTTAGCACCCAGCCCTAGTGTTCTGTGTATTCTTGTCGATTCCGGGTAGATGCTCTTGTGGTATTCTGTTTTTGTTTTTGAGTATCTTTTGAGGCTTTTTGTGCTATACCTACCACCTTTTGGATTTGGCCATTTTGTATTGAAGGACTTCTCCTTTTTACTTTATTAAATACACCGTCTTAAGTACTGCTGTGTCTGCCTCATCTTCTGGGTTCTGCTGACTATTCGTGGCTCAGTTGGTTAAGTGACTGTTTCTCACTCCGGAGACCCAGGTTCAAAACCGGGTCCTGACAGAAACACAGAGCCAAAATGAACCCAGAGGCAGCCAGTTCCCAGGACCTTTTGCCATGCTGTCCCACCACCAGGAGACTGTCCAACGCCACGAAGCCGCCTCTGGTTCAGCAAGAGGCCTTAATGGCTAGACATTCTCATCTTCTGTCGGAGATGCTGACTTCCATTAAGCAAATATCTGATCGTCTTACCCCGGCAACAGTTCCCGTCCCAGTACCTCAGATTCACGTACCCATGGCAGTTAACCCCCTGGCTGAACCTCGTCTTCCACCTCCCCAACGGTTCTCAGGTGATCCAAGTGCTTGTAAAGGGTTTCTCACCCAATGTTCTCTCTCCCTTGAGCTACAACCTCGTCGTTTCCCACCGACCGGTCTAAGATCGCTATATCATCACCCTGCTGTCGGAAAAAGCCCTGGCCTGGGCTACTGCTGTGTGGGATGCCCATAGTTCCTGCTGTGCCAGCTACTCTGCCTTTGCTGAGGAATTCAAACGAGTGTTTCAAGGCCCAAGCAGTGGTTCTGACTCAGCCAAACAGCTCCTGACTCTCCACCAAGGTTGGCGCAGCGTGACGGACTATGCCATCCAGTTCCGCACGGTGGCAGCAGCGAGTGGCTGGAACAACGAGGCGCTCACGGTGTGCTTTCTGAAAGGCCTTTCCGACACTATCCAAGATGAACTGGCCACTCGGGAACCACCGGACAATCTCGAGTCCCTGATCAAGTTGGCCTCACGCATTGACCAGCGTCTGAGAGAGAGAGAACTCAACCGTAGACCTCTAGCCCCTATCAGTTCCAGCTCCGAGTCCCCACCTTTATCCTCGCTGGCTCCACCGGAACCCATGCAGATTGGACGCATCTCCCAGGCTGAGAGAGACCGCCGGATGAGGGAGCGACGCTGTCTATATTGCGGCAAACCGGGCCATTTCCGCTCCACGTGTCCCGGCTCCAGGGAAACGCTCTGTCCCGTACAGACCGGGGGGAACTGTAACGGGAAACATAACCTCCCATCCGTCCAACTCCCGTCTGCTCATTCCAGTCACCCTCTCCTGGGACAACCACAAGCTTCACCTTCAAGCCTTGGTAGACTCTGGAGCCGCAGG
The DNA here is from genome assembly GCF_036934945.1 of Oncorhynchus masou masou. Lineage (NCBI taxonomy): Eukaryota > Metazoa > Chordata > Actinopteri > Salmoniformes > Salmonidae > Oncorhynchus > Oncorhynchus masou. The sequence continues at coordinate 1,457 of NW_027004500.1, forward strand.
TAACTTCATGGATGGTGTCTGGGCGAAGGAGAATGGCGTTTCCTCTGAACCTCTAAGTGACCCCATGAGGGTTACTACATTGGATGGAAGCCCTTTGGGATCTGGACTTGTCACTCATGTCACTACCTCCTTGCGACTTTCAGTTTCACAACACCAGGAATTGATGAACTTTCATTTGATCTCCTGTTCCGAGTTCCCCTCTCGTCCTGGGATACCCCTGGCTTCACAGCCATAACCCTCACATCGACTGGTCTATGGGCACTATCAGCAGTGGGGTCCTACGCGCCAAGTTACTTGTATTTTCCAGAATTCCCCGAGTTCTACTCCCGAGTCTTTAGAATCCATCGACCTGACCCGAGTTCCCGAGTGTTACCATGACCTCAAACTGGTGTTTAGCAAACAGAGGGCCACCATGCTACCACCCCCATAGACCTTACGATTGCCCCATCAACCTGTTTCCGTGCACTTGCCCCCCAGGGGTCGGATCTTTCCCCTATCTCCACCCGAACGAGCTATGGATACCACATCAAGGACGCCTCTGGAAGCAGGCCTCATGCGTCCATCCACCTCCCCCGGCGGGAGCAGGGCTTTTCTTTGTGGCCAAGAAAGACGGTGGATTACGTCCTGCATCGACTACCGGGGACTCAATGCCATAACCACCCGTAAATCAGTACCGCTACCCCTTATGGCCACAGCCTTCGAGCTGCTTCAGGAAGCAGTTGTTTTCACTAAGCTTGACCTGCGGAACGCATACCATCTTGTGCGGATCAGACCTGGTGACGAGTGGAAGACCGCTTTCAACACGCCTACTGGTCACTATGAATACTTGGTGATGCCCTTCGGCCTGACCAACGCCCCCCAGCGGTGTTCCAAGCGCTCATAAACGATGTGCTTAGGGATATGCTTAACATATTTGTGTTCGTTTACTTGGATGACATCCTCATCTTTTCGAGCTCCCTTCAAGAACACACTAAGCATGTCAGACAAGTACTCAAACGCTCCTAGACAGCCATCTGTACGTTAAGCCGGAAAAATGTGAATTCCATTCATCCCGAGTACAATTCCTGGGATTTGTAGTGGAACCCGGTCGAGTCCAAATGGACCCCAGGAAGGTAGGGGCGCGGATTGGCCCACCCCCAAATCCGTTAAGGAAGTTCAGCGTTTCCTGGGCTTCACAAACTTTTACCGCAAGTTCATCAAGAACTTCAGCTTGGTGGCAGCCCTCTCTCAGCTTTAACCAAGGGTGGCAATGCAAGGTTTTTGTGGGGAAGAGAAGCTGAGACTGCCTTCCAAGGACTCAAGCAGCGCGTTTTCTCTGCTCCCATCCTGATACTACCGACTACGGATGAACCATTTGTGGTGGAGGTAGACTCATCAGAGGTTGGTGTTGGAGCTGTCCTGTCTCAGAGGGGTGAAGACAAGAAGCTTCATCCGTGCGCTTTCTTCTCACACCGGCTTACCCTGACTGAGAGGAACTACGATGTGGGGGATCGTGAACTCCTAGCGGTTAAGATGGCATTGAAGGAATGGAGACATTGGCTCGAGGGGGCTTCTCACCCGCTTCAAGGGCTTACGGACCACAAAATCTGGAGTATATCCAGCAGGCGAAGCGGTTGAACTCTAGACAAGCTAGATGGTCTCTTTTCTTCAATCGATTCCAGTTTATCCTCACCTATCGGCCCGGTCGAAGAATCTCAAAACCGGATGCCCTGTCCCGAGTCTACACCCTGCCATTCGAGGTGACACGGACATGCCTGTCCTTCCTGCTGCTAAGATTGTGGCTCCGATCTCGTGGCAAGTTGAGGATACCGTGAGACGTGCCTGCTTAGCGAACCGGACCGAAAGGAGGTCCTGCCATCGGTTGTTTGTCCCCAAGGCATTGAGGACTCAGGTCCTTCTGTGGGGCACTCCTCTCGCCTCACCTGTCATCCGGGCGTAGGTCGCACCTTGGAGTTCATCCAGCGCAAGTTCTGGTGGCCTACCATAAGAGAAGACGTTGCCACTTTCGCCAATGCCTGTCCCGTGTGCTGCCAGGGCAAATCTTCTCACCTCCGCCCTCAAGGACTCCTTCACCCTTTACCTGTTCCCCACAGACCCTGGTCCCATATCTCATTGGACTTTATTACTGACTTCCTCCATCCCATGGCAATACTACTATCCTAGTCATAATCGACAGGTTTTCAAAGGCGGCCAGGTTCGTCCTCTGACTAAGTTACCTTTGCCAAGGAAACGGCTGAGTTGGTAATTAATCATGTGTTCCGAGTCTTCGGCATTCCTCAAGATATGGTTTCTGACAGAGGTCCCCAGTTCGCCTCAAGGTTTTGGAAGGCCTTCTGCCAACTCATGGGGGCTTCTGCCAGTCTATCTTCAGGGTACCATCCGGAGTCCAACGGCCAAACAGAGAGGATGAATCAAGAGCTGGAAACCACCTCCGATGTATGACTCGTGACAACCCGTCCACATGGTCATCCTTTATTGTTTGGGCCGAATACGCGCACAACACCTTGCGCTCCTCCTCCACTGGTATGTCCCCGCACGAGTGTCAGTTTGGCTATGCTCCTCCATTGTTCCCGGATCAGGAGGCAGAAGTCAGAGTGCCTTCAGCCTTGAAGTTCGTCAGACGCTGTCGGCTTATGTGGAGGAAGACCCGTCTTAATCTTATGCTCCACAGAGGTACCAACAACAAGCCAACAGACGTCGCCGTCCCGGGCCTACCCTGCGCCCGGCCAGAGAGTCTGGCTTCCACAAGAGACTTACCACTACGGGTGGAGTCTCGCAAGCTGTCCCAAAAATACATCGGTCCCTTCAAGGTTGCCAGGAGAGTTAACCCAGTTTCTTATCGCCACACTTACCCAGATCCCTTAAGATTAATCCCACATTTCACATTTCATTGTTAAAACCTGTTGTTTTTTCCCTTGTCCCGGCAGACAGACCTCCCCTCCGCCTCATGTCATTGGAGGCCAGCCGGCTTATACCGTCCATCGGATACTGGATTCCGCCGGGTGCAGCGGTCCTGGCAGTATCTGGTGGACTGGGAAGGCTACGGTCCCGAGGAGCGCTCCTGGGTTCCTGCCAAAGACATCCTGGACCCTGACCTCATTTGTCAGTTCAGGGCCCTCCACCCTGAGAGAGGGCTGGTCGGAACGTCAGGGAGCCGTTCCTAGGGGGGGATTCTGTCAGGATTTGGCCAGGGTTGTTCCGGGTTTTGGTCACTAGATGCCCCCATTGTGCTTTTTGACCTTATGTTTTTTCCTTGTTCCCCACTATTATTTGCACCTGTGCCTCGTTTCCCCTGATTGTATTTAAACCCTTAGTTTCCCTCAGTTCTGTGCTCTGTGTTTGTATGTTAGCACCCAGCCCTAGTGTTCTATGTATTCTTGTCGATTCCGGTAGATGCTCTTGTGGAATTCTGTTTTTGTTTTTGAGTATCTCTTGAGGCTTTTTGTGCTATACCTACCACCTTTTGGATTTGCCATTTTGTATTGAAGG
>NW_027004501.1:0-4944 GCF_036934945.1 Oncorhynchus masou masou
ATGAACTGTAAATCAGTCATTTTTCCCATAAAAATTCAAAGGAAAACTAAATCACACAGATACACAACTTGTATGGAGGGACGTATTGGGGTGCTTAGAGGCTGACAGTGCACTCAATGATCCAGCTTTGTTCGAGCTACAAAAGAACCGTCAGACCTGGGATTACGAAACTTTAGAATCCTGTTCTAGACCTCAGGTCGATGGTGCGTGGTGAGTTCGTCGCTCTAGAAGGTTCTCAGACCGAGAAACAGCCTCGTACATTTGCAATGACTTCAATTCGTTTTGACCATTACGATAATAAAATATGACTAAAGTATGTTGATACAGTTCTTATACATGTGTAATTGACACAAAATTCTAAAGAATTTTGAAAAACAGTCCAGAAAGCACTTTTTTAGGGGTGTGTGAAGTCTTTTATGAAATTTTGCAATTTTTGACTTTTGACTTCCTATGAAATCATGTTCCAAATGGAGAAAACATATGCCTTATGCACAAGTAAAAAAAAATAAAAAATAAATGATAATAAAATATGACTAAAGTATGTTGATACAGTTCTTATACGTGTGTAATTGACACAAAATTCTAAAGAATTTCGAAAAACGGTCCAGAAAGCACTTTTTTGGGGGTGTGAAGTTTTTATGAAATTTTGCAATTATTGACTTTTGACTTCTGACTTCCTATGAAATCATATTGCAAATGGAGAAAACACATGCAATAATGCGCAAGTAAAAAAAAAAAATTATGATAATAAAATTGGACAAAAGTATATTCATACAGTTCTTACACATGTGTAATTGACAAAAAAAAGCAAAAGAATTTCGAAAAACGGTCCAGAAAGCACTTTTTTAAGGGGTGATAAGTTCTTGACAAAAAATCCATTTTTTTCAAAATTTGGCTTTTGGATGTTGACTTGGGGTCCATTTTCAATATGAAAAACCACGGTGGAGCGCACACGCCACCTGTTGGATTTTTAAAAGTGTTACAACTGGCAATTGCCATATGGCAATTGAAATACATTTTGCATGAATCAACGCCGATTTGGGTGGTATTGGCCATCGTGTACATGGTTTGCCCTATGCCAATGTTTTCCCATTCATTTTGTCCATTTCAGCGGGGTATTCCCTTACATCCTACCAGGTGGCTGTCATATTGCTCAGGGTTGGGATTTTGGATTCCTAATGGAGGTTCCATGGAGGAAATATGGCAAAAGCAAAGTCTCACTGGATGATGAGACTTGGACATTGGCTCCTCTTGAGTTGAGGCTGGACTGTGGTTGGAGGGAGTTGGTAAGTGTCCGGAGGGGCTCTGATATTTGGGAGAGTTATTCTTGCTGCCGCCCAGCAGTGCTCCTTGGTGGGTAACGACATTCTTGATATGTGTGACATCTGCTGGGTCCATGTTTGGGCAGAAGCTTGCCGTCACGTGGTAAGGTTGGACCCAGGTGCAGAGAAGAGACCAGACGAGGAATCAGTGGTTAAGGATAAACATAATACTTTAATGAGAAACGGTGGCCACAGGATCACAGTACACTTGAAAAAACAACAAACACTCAGTCTCGAAAACTCACTCAGGAAACGAACGCACATCGTAAACAATTCAAGCTTCTGAAATGGCCAACAGAAAACACACCTCTTTAAAGAAAAATCATAATGAGTAAATTGGACACAACCAAGTGTCGTTAGTATGTCTCTAGGACGGTCTCTGCCGCCCTCTGGTGACAGGTGGACCATGACAAAATCATCCGTCTTGACGCTCTGATAAATTATCTATTGTTACAATGTTGATTTATAGAACATAATAACATAGACAGGTCTTAATAACAGTTAACCCATAAGAGTCTAAGCTGGGGGGGGGTTCTACTAAGCTATATGGAATTGTTTTAAGATGATCATAGGATAATTTTGCTATATGATTTTGAATTCTAAACCCTTGATGGCCTTACTGCTATTAGCTGATACAAACACAATGAATAACAGATTCATTTCACGGAACAAGAGTGCCTCCAAAAAATAGAAAGGAAGCTTGATCTTAATTGTGTGTCCTATATCTGAGATGTGACCCGATTCAGGAAACTAGGCGCAGGTCGCAAAGGAGAGCCATTTGAACGTCATTTTTTTGGTCAAAATGCATTTTTTGGTCAGAAATGCCTTCTTGAACATGTGAACTTTCATGTGCCTTAATAACAAAGTGTATGCCATCTGTAAATCTGATTTTGTTTTACATTTCAAGCCCTTTTCTTTTTTTCTTTCATTTAACCTTTATTTATCTAGGTGTAATGGATGTGAAACGGCTAGCTTAGTTAGTGTTGGTGCGCGCTAAATAGCGTTTCAATCGGTGACGTCACTTGCTCTGAGACCTTGAAGTAGTGGTTCCCTTTGCTCTGCAAGGTCTGCGGCTTTTGTGGAGCGATGGGTAATGATGCTTCGTGGGTGACTGTTGTTGATGTGTGCAGAGGGTCCCTGGTTCGTGCCTGGGTATGGGCGGGGACGGTCTAAAGTTATACTGTTACATTGATGCTGTTGACCCAGCTCACTGGTTGCTGCGGAAATGGAGGAGGTCAAAAGGGGGGGTGAGTGTGGATGTGAAACGGCTAGCTTAGTTAGCGTTGGTGCGCGCTAAATAGCATTTCAATTGGTGACGTCACTTGCTCTGAGACCTTGAAGTAGTGGTTCCCCTTGCTCTGAAAGGGCCGTGGCTTTTTGTGGAGCAATGGGTAAAGATGCTTCGTGGGTGACTGTTGTTGATGTGTGCAGAGGGTCCCTGGTTCGCGCCCGGGTATGGGCAAGGGGACGGTCTGAAGCTACATGGGCAAGTCAGTTAAGAACAAATTCTTATTTACAATGACAGCCTACCAAAAGGCAAAAAGGCCTCCTGTGGGGAACGGAACGGGGTTGGGATTAAAATAAATTAAATAATAATATAGGACAAAACACAGAAAGACAACACAAAACCACATATTGGGCACATTCAACAGCACAACGGTCAAGAAGATTGGGACAACAATACATCACACAAAGCAGCCACAACTGTGAGTAAGTGTCCATGATTGAGTCTCTGAATGAGGAGATGGAGACTGTCCAGTTTGAGTGTTTCTTTGAGCTCGTTCCAGTCGCTAGCTGCAGCGAACTGAAAAGACGAGCGATCCAGGGATGTGTGTGCTTTGAGGACCTTTTACAGAATGTGACTGGCAGAATGGGTGTTGTATGTGGAGGACGAGGGCTGCAGTAGATACAGTGCCTTGCGAAAGTATTCGGCCCCCTTGAACTTTGCGACCTTTTGCCACATTTCAGGCTTCAAACATAAAGATATAAAACTGTATTTTTTTGTGAAGAATCAACAACAAGTGGGACACAATCATGAAGTGGAACGACATTTATTGGATATTTCAAACTTTTTTAACAAATCAAAAACTGAAAAGTTGGGCATGCAAAATTATTCAGCCCCTTTACTGCTAAGCTTTATCTTGGCCAGGTCGCAGTTGCAAATGAGAACTTTTTCTCAACTAACCTAACAGGTTAAATAAAGGTGAAATAAAAAAAAAAAAAAAATAAATACTTTCAGTGCAGCAAACTCTCTCAGAAGTTCAGTGAGGATCTCTGAATGATCCAATGTTGACCTAAATGACTAATGATGATAAATACAATCCACCTGTGTGTAATCAAGTCTCCCTATAAATGCACCTGCACTGTGATAGTCTCAGAGGTCCGTTAAAAGTGCAGAGAGCATCATGAAGAACAAGGAACACACCAGGCAGGTCCGAGATACTGTTGTGAAGAAGTTTAAAGCCGGATTTGGATACAAAAAGATTTCCCAAGCTTTAAACATCCCAAGGAGCACTGTGCAAGCAATAATATTGAAATGGAAGGAGTATCAGACCACTGCAAATCTACAAGACCTGGCCGTCCTCTAAACTTTCAGCTCATACAAGGAGAAGACTGATCAGAGATGCAGCCAAGAGGCCCATGATCACTCTGGATGAACTGCAGAGATCTACAGCTGATGTGGGAGACTCTGTCTATAGGACAACAATCAGTCGTATATTGCACAAATCTGGCCTTTATGGAAGAGTGGCAAGAAGAAAGCCATTTCTTAAAGATATCCATAAAAAGTGTTGTTTAAAGTTTGTCACAAGCCACCTGGGAGACACACCAAACATGTGGAAGAAGGTGCTCTGGTCAGATGAAACCAAAATTGAACTTTTTGGCAACAATGCAAAACGTTATGTTTGGCGTGAAAACAACACAGCCCATCACCCTGAACACACCATGCCCACTGTCAAACATGATGGTGGCAGCATCATGGTTTGGGCCTGCTTTTCTTCAGCAGGGACAGGGAAGATGGTTAAAATTGATGGGAAGATGGATGGAGCCAAATACAGGACCATTCTGGAAGAAAACCTGATGGAGTCTGCAAAAGACCTGAGACTGGGACGGAGATTTGTCTTCCAACAAGACAATGATCAAAACATAAAGCAAAATCTACAATGGAATGGTTCAAAAATAAACATATCCAGGTGTTAGAATGGCCAAGTCAAAGTCCAGACCTGAATCCAATCGAGAATCTGTGGAAAGAACTGAAAACTGCTGTTCACAAATGCTCTCCATCCAACCTCACTGAGCTCGAGCTTTTTGCAAGGAGGAATGGGAAAAATTTCTCTCAATGTGCAAAACTGATAGAGACATACCCCAAGCGACTTACAGCTGTAATCGCAGCAAAGGTGGCGCTACAAAGTATTACCTTAAGGGGGCTGAATAATTTTGCACGCCCAATTTTTCATTTATTGATTTGTTAAAAAAAGTTTGAAATATCCAATAAATGTCGTTCCACTTCATGATTGTGTCCCACTTGTTGTTGATTCTTCACAAAAAATACAGTTTTATATCTTTATGTTTGAAGCCTGAATTGTGGCAAAAGGTTGCAAAGTTCAAGGGGACCGAATACTTT
>NW_027004502.1:0-4943 GCF_036934945.1 Oncorhynchus masou masou
CTGTCAGGATTTGGCCAGGGTTGTTCCGGGTTTTGGTCAGTAGATGCCCCCATTGTGCTTTTGTCCTTATGTTTTTCCCTTGATCCCCATTAATTATTTGCACCTGTGCCTCGTTTTCCTTCTAATTGTATTTAAACCCTTAGTTTCCCTCAGTTCTGTGCTCTGTGTTTGTATGTTAGCACCCTGCCCTAGTGTTCTGTGTACTCTTGTCGATTCCGGTGACGCTCTTGTGTATTCTGTTTTTTGTTTTTGTTTTTTTTTTGTGAGTTTCTTTTGAGGCCTTTTGTGCTTTTCCTACCACCTTTTGATTTGCCATTTTTTGTATTTAAGGATTTTTTTCTTTATTAAATACACCGTCTTAAGTACTGCTGTGTCTGCCTCATCTTCTGGGTTCTACTGACTATTCGTGGCTCAGTTGGTTAAGTGACTCTCACTCCGGAGACCCAGGTTCGAAACCGGGTCCTGACAGAAACACAGAGCCAAAAATGAACCCAGAGGCAGCCAGTTCCCAGGACCTTTGCCACGCTGTCCCACCACCAGGAGACTGTCCAACGCCACGAAGCCGCCCTGGTTCAGCAAGAGGCCTTAATGGCTAGACATTCTCATCTTCTGGTCGGAGATGCTGACTTCCATTAAGCAAATATCTGATCGACTTACCCCGGCAACAGTTCCCGTCCCAGTACCTCAGGTTCACGTACCCATGGCAGTTAACCCCTGGCTGAACCTCGTCTTCCACCTCCCCAACGGTTCTCAGGTGATCCAAGTGCTTGTAAAGGGTTTCTCACTCAATGTTCTCTCTCCTTTGAGCTGCAACCCTCGTTGTTTCCCACCGACCGGTCTAAGATCGCATATATCATCACCCTGCTGTCGGAAAAAAGCCCCTGGCCTGGGCTACTGCTGTGTGGGGATGCCCATAGTTCCTGCTGTGCCAGCTACTCTGCCTTTGCTGAGGAATTCAAACGAGTGTTTCAAGGCCCAAGCAGTGGTTCTGACTCAGCCAAACAGCTCCTGACTCTCCATCAAGGTTGGCGCAGCGTGACGGACTATGCCATCCAGTTCCGACGGTGGCAGCAGCGAGTGGCTGGAACAACGAGGCGCTCACGGTGTGCTTTCTGAAAGGCCTTTCCGACACTATCCAAGATGAACTGGCCACTGAACCACCGGACAATCTTCGAGTCCCTGATCAAGTTGGCCTCACGCATTGACCAGTCTGAGAGAGAGAACTCAACCGTAGACCCTAGCCCCTATCAGTCCCAGCTCCGAGTCCCCACCTTTATCATCGCTGGCTCCACCGGAACCCATGCAGATTGGACGCATCTCCAGGCTGAGAGACGGATGAGGGAGCGACGCTGTCTACATTGCGGCAAACCGGGCCATTTCCGCTCCACGTGTCCCGGGCCCAGGAAACGCTCTGTCCCGTACAGACCGGGGAACTGTAACGGGAAACATAATCCCCTCCTCCCATCCGTCCAACTCCCGTCTGCTCATTCCAGTCACCCTCTCCTGGGACAACCACAAGCTTCACCTTCAAGCCTTGGTAGACTCTGGAGCCGCAGGTAACTTCATGGATGGTGTCTGGCGAAGGAGAATGGCGTTCCTCTGAACCTCTAAGTGACCCATGAGGGTTACTACATTGGATGGAAGCCCTTGGGATCTGGACTTGTCACTCATGTCACTACCTCCTTGCACTTTCAGTTTCACAACACCAGGAATTGATGAACTTTCATTTGATCTCCTGTTCCGAGTTCCCTCTCGTCCTTGGATACCCCTGGCTTCACAGCCATAACCCTCACATCGACTGGTCTGTGGGCACTATCAAGCAGTGGGGTCCTACGTGCCAAGCTACTTGTATTTTCCAGAATTCCCCGAGTTCTACTCCCGAGTTCCCGAGTGTTACCATGACCTCAAACTGGTGTTTAGCAAACAGAGGGCCACCATGCTACCACCCCATAGACCTTACGATTGCCCCATCGACCTGTTTCCGGGCATTTGCCCCCCAGGGGTCGGATCTTTCCCTATCTCCACCCGAACGAGCTGCTATGGATACCAACATCAAGGACGCTCTGGAAGCAGGCCTCATGTCCATCCACCCGCCGGCGGGAGCAGGGTTTTTCTTTGTGGCCAAGAAAGACGGTGGATTACGTCCTGCATCGACTACCGGGGACTCAATGCCATAACCGTCCGTAACCGTTACCCGCGCCCCCTTATGGCCACAGCCTTCGAGCTGCTCCAGGAAGCAGTTGTTTTCACTAAGCTTGACCTGCGGAACGCATACCATCTTTGTGCGGATCAGACCTGGTGACGAGTGGAAGACCGTCAACACGCCTACTGGTCACTATGAATACTTGTGATGCCCTTCGGCCTGACCAACGCCCAGCGGTGTTCCAAGCGCTCATAAACGATGTGCTTAGGGATATGCTTAACATATTTGTGTTCGTTTACTTGGATGACATCCTCATCTTTTCGAGCTCCTTCAAGAACACACTGCATGTCAGACAAGTACCAAACGCCTCCTAGACAGCCATCTGTACGTTAAGCCGGGAAAATGTGAATTCCATTCATCCCGAGTACAATTCCTGGATTTGTCGTGGAACCCGGTCGAGTCCAAATGGACCCTAGAAGGTAGCGGGCGGAAGCGGATTGGCCCACCCCCAAATCCGTTAACGATGTTCAGCTTCCTGGGCTTCACAACTTTTTACCGCAAGTTCATCAAGAACTTCAGTTTGTGGCAGCTCCTCTCAGCTTTAACCAAAGGTGGCAATGCAAGGTTTTTTTGGGGAAGAGAAGCTGAGACGGCCTTCCAAGGACTCAAGCAGCGCATCTCCTCTGCCCCCATCCTGATACCGACTACGGATGAACCATTTGTGGTGGAGGTAGACGCATCAGAGGTTGGTGTTGAGCTGTCCTGTCTCAGAGGGTGAAGACAAGAAGCTTCATCCGTGCGCTTTCTTCTCACACCGGCTTACCCCGACTGAGAGGAACTACGATGTGGGGGATCGTGAACTCCTAGCGGTTAAGATGGCATTGAAGGAATGGAGACACTGGCTCGAGGGGGCTTCTCACCCGTTTCAAGTGCTTACGGACCACAAAAATCTGGAGTATATCCAGCAGGCGAAGCGATTGAACTCTAGACAAGCTAGATGGTCTCTTTTCTTCAATCGATTCCAGTTTATCCTCACCTATCGGCCCGGGTCGAAGAATCTCAAACCGGATGCCCTGTCCCGAGTCTACGCTCCTGCCATTCGAGATGACACGGACATGCCTGTCCTTCCTGCTGCTAAGATTGTGGCTCCGATCTCGTGGCAAGTTGAGGATACCGTGAGACGTGCTCAAGCTAGCGAACCGGACCCTAAAGGAGGCCCTGCCAATCGGTTGTTTGTCCCCAAGGCAGTGAGGACTCAGGTCCTTCTGTGGGGGCACTCCTCTCGCCTCACCTGTCATCCGGGCGTAGGTCGCACCTTGGAGTTCATCCAGCGTAAGTTCTGGTGGCCTACCATAAGAGAAGACGTTGCCACTTTCGTCAATGCCTGCCCCGTGTGCTGCCAGGGCAAATCTTCTCACCTCCGCCCTCAAGGACTCCTTCACCCTTTACCTGTTCCCCACAGACCCTGGTCCCATATCTCATTGGACTTTATTACTGGACTTCCTCCATCCCATGGCAATACTACTATCCTAGTCATAATCGACAGGTTTTCAAAGGCGGCCAGGTTCGTCCCTCTGACTAAGTTACCTTCTGCCAAGGAAACGGCTGAGTTGGTAATTAATCATGTGTTCCGAGTCTTCGGCATTCCTCAAGATGTGGTTTCTGACAGAGGTCCCCAGTTCGCCTCAAGGTTTTGGAAGGCCTTCTGCCAACTCATGGGGGCTTCTGCCAGTCTATCTTCAGGGTACCATCCGGAGTCCAACGGCCAAACAGAGAGGATGAATCAAGAGCTGGAAACCACCCTCCGATGTATGACTCGTGACAACCCGTCCACATGGTCATCCTTTATTGTTTGGGCCGAATACGCGCACAACACCTTGCGCTCCTCCTCCACTGGTATGTCCCCGCACGAGTGTCAGTTTGGCTATGCTCCTCCATTGTTCCCGGACCAGGAGGCAGAAGTCAGAGTGCCTTCAGCCTTGAAGTTCGTCAGACGCTGTCGGCTTATGTGGAGGAAGACCCGTCTTAATCTTATGCGTTCCTCACAGAGGTATCAACAACAAGCCAGCAGACGTCGCCGTCCGGGCCACCATGCGCCCGGCCAGAGTCTGGCTCTCCACAAGAGACTTACCTCTGGTGGAGTCTCATAGCTGCATCCCAAAAATACTCGGTCCCTTCAAGGTTGCCAGGAGCGTTAACCTGGGTTCCTGCCAAAGACATCCCAGATCCCTAGACCTCATTCATGGTTCAGGTTAAAACCTGTTGTTTTCCTCCCCTGAGAGGACAGACCTCCCCCTCCGCCTCGTGTCATTGGAGGCCAGCCGGCTTAGCATTTGGCCAGGGTTGTCTGGATTTGGTCAGTAGATGCCTGGCATTGTGTATCTTTTTCCTTATGTTTTTCCCTTGATCCCCATTAATTATTTGCACCTGTGCCTCGAATCTCTAATTGTATTTAAACCTTAGCTTCCTCAGATTCTGTGCTCTGTGTTTGTATGTTACACCCTGCCCTAGTGTTCTGGGCAATTTGTCGCATTCCGGGTGACGCTCTTGTGGTATTCTGTTTTTTTGTTTTGTTTTTATTTTTTGTGAGTTTCCTTTGAGGCCTTTTTTGTGCTTTTCCTACCACCTTTTGATTTGCCATTTTGTATTTAAGGATTTTTCTTTATTAAATACACCGTCTTAAGTACTATATGTCTGCCTCATCTTCTGGGTTCTACTGACTATTCGTGGCTCAGTTGGTTAAGTGACTGTTTCTCACTCCGGAGACCCAGGTTCGAAACCGGGTCCTGACACTCACAAA
>NW_027004503.1:0-4943 GCF_036934945.1 Oncorhynchus masou masou
TGAGTGAAGACCCAAAAGCGGTTTTAACAGAAAACAGAGTTCTTTAATGAAAACAGGAATGGCATAAATCCTCTTCCAACGTAGTCAATGGAACAAAAAGAACGTTAGTATAATGCAGGATGCACCTGCCAGGCAGACTCCGACAGGATAGGACAAGGTGGAAGCAAACGAGACGACAGCTTGCTTCTGGCATCAAAAACACAAACAAGAATCAGACACTGAAAGTAGCAGGAACAGAGAGAGAAATAGAGACCTAATCAGAGGGGGAAGAGAGAACAGGTGGGAAGGAGTGAATGAGCTAGTTAGGGGAGATGTAGAACAGCTGAAGAATGAGAGACAGAGAAGGTAACCTAAAAAGACCAGCAGAGAGAGACAGAGTGAAGAGAAAGGACAGGAACAGACATAACAAGACATGACAGTACCCCCCCCCCACTCACCGAGCGCCTCCTGGCGCACTCGAGGAGGAAACCTGGCGGCAACGGAGGAAATCATCGATCAGCGAACGGTCCAGCACGTCCCGAGAGGGAACCCAACTCCTCTCCTCAGGACCGTACCCCTCCCAATCCACTAGGTACTGATGACCACGGCCCCGAGGGCGCATGTCCAAAATCTTACGAACCCTGTAGATGGGTGCGCCCTCGACAAGGATGGGGGGGGGGAGGGACGAGCGGGGGCGCGAAGAACGGGCTTAACACAGGAGACATGGAAGACCGGGTGAACGCGGTCCTCACAGTCTGCGCCCTATTACGGCAAAGTGCCGACCTGACCCCCTTCCAGGTGCGCTCGCAACGCTGGACAAAAGCCTGAGCGGAGGGGACGCAGGACTCGGCGAGCTGAGATGAGAACAGCGGAGGCTGGTACCCGAGGCTACTCTGAAAAGGAGATAGACCGGTAGCAGACGAGGGAAGCGAGTTGTGGGCGTACTCTGCCCAGGGGAGCTGTTCTGACCAAGACGCAGGGTTACGAAAAGAAAGACTGCGTAAAATGCGACCAACAGTCTGATTGGCCCGTTCGGCTTGACCGTTAGACTGGGGATGAAAGCCGGACGAGAGACTGACGGAAGCCCCAATCAAACGGCAAAACTCCCTCCAAAATTGAGACGTGAACTGCGGGCCTCTGTCGGAAACGACGTCAGACGGAAGGCCATGAATTCGGAAAACATTCTCGATAATGATCTGAGCCGTCTCCTTAGCAGAAGGGAGCTTAGCGAGAGGAATGAAATGAGCCGCCTTAGAGAATCTATCGACAACCGTAAGAATAACTGTCTTCCCCGCTGATGAAGGCAGTCCGGTGATAAAATCTAAAGCGATGTGAGACCACGGTCGAGAGGGAATGGGAAGCGGTCTGAGACGGCCGGCAGGAGGAGAGTTCCCAGATTTAGTCTGCGCGCAGACCGAACAAGCGGCGACAAATCGACGCGCGTCACGTTCCCGAGTGGGCCACCAGAAACGCTGGCGAATGGAAGCGAGCGTACCCGAACGCCGGGGTGGCCGGCTAACTTGGCAGAGTGGGCCCACTGAAGAACGGCCGGACGAGTAGGAACGGGAACGAACAGAAGGTTCCTAGGACAAGCTCGCGGCGACGGAGTGTGAGCGAGTGCTTGCTTTACCTGCCTCTCAATTCCCCAGACAGTCAACCCGACAACACGCCCGTCAGGGAGAATCCCTCGGGGTCGGTGGAGACCTCAGAAGAACTGAAGAGACGAGATAAAGCATCAGGCTTGGTGTTTTTGAGCCCGGACGATAAGAAATAACAAACTCGAAACGAGCGAAAAACAGAGCCCAACGAGCCTGACGCGCATTAAGTCGTTTGGCTGAACGGATGTACTCAAGGTTCCTATGGTCAGTCCAAACGACAAAAGGAACGGTCGCCCCTCCAACCACTGTCGCCATTCGCCTAGGGCTAAGCGGATGGCGAGCAGTTCGCGATTACCAACATCATAGTTACGTTCTGACGGCGATAAGCGATGAGAGAAAACGCGCAAGGATGGACCTTGCCGTCAGAGAGAGAGCGCTGAGAAAGAATGGCTCCCACGCCCACCTCTGACGCGTCAACCTCAACAACAAACTGACTAGAGATGTCAGGTGTAACAAGAATAGGTGCGGATGTAAAACGATTCTTAAGAAGATCAAAAGCTCCCTGGGCGGAAACGGACCACTTAAAGCACGTCTTAACAGAAGTAAGGGCTGTGAGGGGAGCTGCCACCTGACCGAAATTACGGATGAAACGACGATAGAAATTAGCGAAGCCCAGAAAGCGCTGCAGCTCGACGCGTGACTTAGGAACGGGCCAATCAATGACAGCCTGGACCTTAGCGGGATCCATCTTAATGCCCTCAGCGGAAATAACGGAACCGAGAAAAGGGACAGAGGCGGCATGAAAAGTGCACTTCTCAGCCTTCACATAAAGACAGTTCTCCAAAAGGCGCTGGAGGACGCGTCGCACGTGCTGAACATGAATCGAGAGAGACGGTGAAAAAATCAGGATATCGTCCATGTAAACGAAAACAAAAATGTTCAGCATGTCTCTCAGGACGTCGTTAACTAGTGCCTGAAAGACAGCTGGAGCGTTAACGAGGCCGAAAGGAAGAACCCGGTATTCAAAGTGCCCTAACGGAGTGTTAAACGCCGTCTTCCACTCGTCCCTCCCTGATGCGCACGAGATGGTAGGCGTTACGAAGGTCCAATTTGGTGAAAAACCTGGCTCCCTGCAGGATCTCGAAGGCTGAAGACATAAGAGGAAGCAGATAACGATTCTTAACTGTTATGTCATTCAGCCCTCGATAATCCACGCATGGGCGCAGGGACCCGTCCTTCTTCTGAACAAAAAAACCCCGCTCCGGCGGGAGAGGAGGAGGAGACTATGGTACCGGCGTCGAGCGAAACCGACAAATAATCCTCGAGAGCCTTACGTTCGGGAGCCGACAGAGAGTATAATCTACCCCCCGGGGGAGTAGTTCCCGGAAGGAGATCAATACTACAGTCATACGACCGGTGTGGAGGGAGAGAAGTGGCCTTGGAACGACTGAACACCGTGCGCAGATCGTGATACTCCTCCGGCACCCCTGTCAAATCGCCAGGCTCCTCCTGTGAAGAAGAGACAGAGGAAACAGGAGGGATAGCAGACATTAAACAGGTCACATGACAAGAAACATTCCAGGATAGGATAGTATTACTAGACCAATTAATAGAAGGGTTATGGCGCACTAGCCAGGGATGACCCAAAACAACAGGTGTAAAAGGTGAACGAAAAATTAAAAAAGAAATGGTTTCGCTATGATTACCAGAGACAGTGAGGGTTAAAGGCAGCGTCTCACGCTGAATCTTGGGGAGAGAACTACCATCTAAAGCGAACAAGGCCGTGGGCTCCCTAACTGTCTGAGAGGAATGTCATGTTCCCGAGCCCAGGTCTCGTCCATAAAACAGCCCTCCGCCCCAGAGTCTATCAAGGCACTGCAGGAAGCAGATGAACCGGGCCAGCGGAGATGGACCGGAAAGGTAGTGCGTGATCCAGAAGGAGAGGCCTGAGTAGTTGCGCTCACCAGTAGCCCTCCTCTTACTGATGAGCTCTGGCTTTTACTGGACATGAGGTGACAAAATGACCAGCGGAGCCGCAGTAGAGACAGAGGCGATTGGTGATTCTCCGTTCCTTCTCCTTGACCGAGATGCGGATACCCCCCAGCTGCATAGGCTCAGCATCCGAGCCGGCGGAGGAGGGTGGCAGTGATGCGGCAGGTGGCAGTGATGTGGAGAGGGGAGCAACGGAGAACGCGAGCTCCTTTCCACGAGCTCGGCGACGAAGATCAAACCGTCGCTCTATGCGAATAGCGAGAGCTATTAAGGAGTCCAGACTGGAAGGAACCTCCCGGGAGAGGATCTCATCCTTAACCTCGACGAGGAGACCCTTCCAGAAAACGAGCGAGCAAAGCCGGCTCGCTCCAGTCACTAGAGGCAGCGAGAGTGCGAAACTCAATAGAATAATCCGTTATGGATCGATTCCCCTGACATAGGGAAGACAGGGCCCTGGAAGCCTCCTCCCCAAAAACAGAACGGTCAAAAACCCGTATCATCTCCTCCTTAAAGTCCCGATACTGGTTAATACACTCAGCCCTCGCCTCCCAGATTGCCGTGCCCCACTCACGCGCCCGTCCGGTAAGGAGAGAAATGACGTAGGCGATGCGGGCTGCGCTCCTGGAGTAAGTGTTGGGCTGGAGAGAGAACACCACATCACACTGAGTGAGGAATGAGCGGCACTCAGTGGGCTCCCCAGAGTAACACGGCGGGTTGTTGATCCTGGGCTCCGGAGACTCGGAAACCCTGGAAGTGGGCGGTGGATCGAGGTGGAGTTGGTGAACCTGTCTTGTGAGGTCGGAGACTTGGACGGCCAGGGTCTCAACGGCATGTCGAGCAGCAGACAATTCCTCCTCGTGTCTGCCTAGCATCGCTCCCTGGATCTCGACGGCGGAGTGAAAAGGGTCCGGAGCCGCTGGGTCCATTCTTGGTCTGATTCTTCTGTTATGTACTTGAGTGAAGACCCAAAAGCGGTTTTAACAGAAAACAGAGTTCTTTAATGAAAAACAGGAATGGCATAAATCCTCTTCCAACGTAGTCAATGGAACAAAAAGAACGTTAGTATAATGCAGGATGCACCTGCCAGGCAGACTCCGACAGGATAGGACAAGGTGGAAGCAAGCGAGACGACAGCTTGCTTCTGGCATCAAAAACACAAACAAGAATCAGACACTGAAAGTAGCAGGAACAGAGAGAGAAATAGAGACCTAATCAGAGGGGGAAGAGAGAACAGGTGGGAAAGAGTGAATGAGCTAGTTAGGGGAGATGTAGAACAGCTGAAGAATGAGAGACAGAGAAGGTAACCTAAAAAGACCAGCAGAGAGAGACAGAGTGAAGAGAAAGGACAGGAACAGACATAACAAGACATGACAA
>NW_027004504.1:0-4942 GCF_036934945.1 Oncorhynchus masou masou
GTTATGTACTTGAGTGAAGACCCAAAAGCGGTTTTAACAGAAAACAGAGTTCTTTAATGAAAAAACAGGAATGGCATAAATCCTCTTCCAACGTAGACAATGGAACAAAAAGAACGTTAGTATAATGCAGGATGCACCTGCCAGGCAGACTCCGACAGGATAGGACAAGGTGGAAGCAAACGAGACGACAGCTTGCTTCTGGCATCAAAAAACACAAACAAGAATCAGACACTGAAAGTAGCAGGAACAGAGAGAGAAATAGAGACCTAATCAGAGGGGGAAGAGAGAACAGGTGGGAACGAGTGAATGAGCTAGTTAGGGGAGATGTAGAACAGCTGAGGAATGAGAGACAGAGAAGGTAACCTAAAAAGACCAGCAGAGAGAGACAATCAAGAGAAAGGACAGGAACAGACATAACAAGACATGACAGTACCCCCCCACTCACCGAGCGCCCTGGCGCACCGAGGAGGAAACCTGGCGGCAAACGGAGGAAATCATCGATCAGCGAACGGTCCAGCACGTCCCGAGAGGGAACCCAACCCTCTCCTCAGGACCGTACCCCTCCCAATCCACTAGGTACTGATGACCACGGCCCCAGGGCGCATGTCCAAAATCTTACGAACCCTGTAGATGGGTGCGCCTCGACAAGGATGGGGGGGAGGGACGAGCGGGGGCGCGAAGAACAGGCTTAACACAGGAGACATGGAAGACCGGTGAACGCGACGAAGATAGCGCTGGAGAAGTTGTCGCACTGCGACAGATTAATGACCTGGGAAATACGGAACGGACCAATGAACCGAAGGGGCCAACTTGCCAGAAGCTGTCTTAAGGGGAAGGTTCTGAGTGGAGAGCCATACTCTCTCTGACCGCAACAATATATCTAGGACTCTTGGTCCTACGCTTATTAGTGGCCCTCACAGTCTGCGCCCTCTATTACGGCAAAGTGCCGACCTGGACCCTTCCAGGTGCGTCGCAACGCTGGACAAAAGCCTGAGCGGAGGGGACGCAGGACTCCGGGCGAGCTGAGATGAGAACAGCGGAGGCTGGTACCCGAGGCTACTCTGAAAAGGGGATAGACCGGTAGCAGACGAGGGAAGCGAGTTGTGGGCGTACTCTGCCCAGGGAGCTGTTCTGACCAAGACGCAGGGTTACGAAAAGAAAGACTGCGTAAAAATGCGACCAACAGTCTGATTGGCCCGCTCGGCTTGACCGTTAGACTGGGGATGAAAGCCGGACGAGAGACTGACGGAAGCCCCAATCAAACGGCAAAACTCCCCTCCAAAATTGAGACGTGAACTGCGGGCCTCTGTCGGAAACGACGCCAGACGGAAGGCCATGAATTCGGAAAACATTCGAGCACGATCTGAGCCGTCTCTTAGCAGAAGGGAGCTTATCGAGAGGAATGAAATGAGCCGCCTTAGAGAATCTATCGACTAAACCGTAAGAATAACTGTCTTCCCCGCTGATGAAGGCAGTCCGGTGATAAATCTAAAGCGAGATGTGAGACCACGGCCGAGAGGGAATGGGAAGCGGTCTGAGACGGCCGGCAGGAGGAGAGTTCCCAGATTTAGTCTGCGCGCAGACCGAACAAGCGGCGACAAATCGACGCGCGTCACGTTCCCCGAGTGGGCCACCAGAAACGCTGGCGAATGGAAGCGAGCGCACCCCGAACGCCGGGGTGGCCGGCTAACTTGGCAGAGTGGGCCCACTGAAGAACGGCCGGACGAGTAGGAACGGGAACGAACAGAAGGTTCCTAGGACAAGCTCGCGGCGACGGAGTGTGAGCGAGTGCTTGCTTTACCTGCCTCTCAATTCCCCAGACAGTCAACTCCGACAACACGCCCGTCAGGGAGAATCCCTTCGGGTCGGTGGAGACCTCAGAAGAACTGAAGAGACGAGATAAAGCATCAGGCTTGGTGTTTTTTGAGCCCGGACGATAAGAAATAACAAACTCGAAACGAGCGAAAAACAGAGCCCAACGAGCCTGACGCGCATTAAGTCGTTTGGCTGAACGGATGTACTCAAGGTTCCTATGGTCAGTCCAAACGACAAAAGGAACGGTCGCCCTCCAACCACTGTCGCCATTCGCCTAGGGCTAAGCGGATGGCGAGCAGTTCGCGATTACCAACATCATAGTTACGTTCTGACGGCGATAAGCGATGAGAGAAAACGCGCAAGGATGGACCTGCCGTCAGAGAGAGAGCGCTGAGAAAGAATGGCTCCACGCCCACCTCTGACGCGTCAACCTCAACAACAAACTGACTAGAGATGTCAGGTGTAACAAGAATAGGTGCGGATGTAAAACGATTCTTAAGAAGATCAAAGCCCTGGGCGGAAACGGACCACTTAAAGCACGTCTTAACAGAAGTAAGGGCTGTGAGGGGAGCTGCCACCTGACCGAAATTACGGATGAAACGACGATAGAAATTAGCGAAGCCCAGAAAGCGCTGCAGCTCGACGCGTGACTTAGGAACGGGCCAATCAATGACAGCCTGGACCTTAGCGGGATCCATCTTAATGCCCTCAGCGGAAATAACGGAACCGAGAAAAAGGGACAGAGGCGGCATGAAAAGTGCACTTCAGCCTTCACATAAAGACAGTTCTCCAAAAGGCGCTGGAGGACGTTGGCGTCGCACGTGCTGAACATGAATCGAGAGAGACGGTGAAAAAATCAGGATATCGTCCATGTAAACGAAAACAAAATGTTCAGCATGTCTCTCAGGACGTCGTTAACTAGTGCCTGAAAGACAGCTGGAGCGTTAACGAGGCCGAAAGGAAGAACCCGGTATTCAAAGTGCCCTAACGGAGTGTTAAACGCTGTCTTCCACTCGTCCCCCTCCCTGATGCGCACGAGATGGTAGGCGTTACGAAGGTCCAATTTGGTGAAAAACCTGGCTCCCTGCAGGATCTCGAAGGCTGAAGACATAAGAGGAAGCGGATAACGATTCTTAACTGTTATGTCATTCAGCCCTCGATAATCCACGCATGGGCGCAGGGACCCGTCCTTCTTCTGAACAAAAAAAAACCCCGCTCCGGCGGGAGAGGAGGAGGAGACTATGGTACCGGCGCGAGCGAAACCGACAAATAATCCTCGAGAGCCTTACGTTCGGGAGCCGACAGAGAGTATAATCTACCCCCGGGGGGAGTAGTTCCCGGAAGGAGATCAATACTACAGTCATACGACCGGTGTGGAGGGAGAGAAGTGGCCTTGGAACGACTGAACACCGTGCGCAGATCGTGATACTCCTCCGGCACCCCTGTCAAATCGCCAGGCTCCTCCTGTGAAGAAGAGACAGAGGAAACAGGAGGGATAGCAGACATTAAACAGGTCACATGACAAGAAACATTCCAGGATAGGATAGTATTACTAGACCAATTAATAGAAGGGTTATGGCGCACTAGCCAGGGATGACCCAAAACAACAGGTGTAAAAGGTGAACGAAAAATTAAAAAAGAAATGGTTTCGCTATGATTACCAGAGACAGTGAGGGTTAAAGGCAGCGTCTCACGCTGAATCTTGGGGAGAGAACTACCATCTAAAGCGAACAAGGCCGTGGGCTCCCTAACTGTCTGAGAGGAATGTCATGTTCCCGAGCCCAGGTCTCGGCCCATAAAACAGCCCTCCGCCCCAGAGTCTATCAAGGCACTGCAGGAAGCAGATGAACCGGGCCAGCGGAGATGGACCGGAAAGGTAGTGCGTGATCCAGAAGGAGAGGCCTGAGTAGTTGCGGCCACCAGTAGCCCTCTTACTGATGAGCTCTGGCTTTTACTGGACATGAGGTGACAAAATGACCAGCGGAGCCGCAGTAGAGACAGAGGCGATTGGTGATTCTCCGTCCTTCTCCTTGGCCGAGATGCGGATACCCCCAGCTGCATAGGCTCAGCATCCGAGCCGGCGGAGGAGGGTGGCAGTGATGCGGCAGGTGGCAGTGATGTGGAGAGGGGAGCAACGGAGAACGCGAGCTCCTTTCCACGAGCTCGGCGACGAAGATCAAACCGTCGCTCTATGCGAATAGCGAGAGCTATTAAGGAGTCCAGACTGGAAGGAACCTCCCGGGAGAGGATCTCATCCTTAACCTCGACGAGGAGACTCCTCCAGAAAACGAGCGAGCAAAGCCGGCCTGCTCCAGTCACTAGAGGCAGCGAGAGTGCGAAACTCAATAGAATAATCCGTTATGGATCGATTCCCCTGACATAGGGAAGACAGGGCCCTGGAAGCCTCCTCCCCAAAACAGAACGGTCAAAACCCGTATCATCTCCTCCTTAAAGTCCTGATACTGGTTAATACACTCAGCCCTCGCTCCCAGATTGCCGTGCCCCACTCACGCGCCCGTCCGGTAAGGAGAGAAATGATGTAGGCGGCGGGCTGCGCTCCTGGAGTAAGTGTTGGGCTGGAGAGAGAACACCACATCACACTGAGTGAGGAATGAGCGGCACTCAGTGGCTCCCAGAGTAACAGGGCGGGTTGTTGATCCTGGGCCCGGAGACTCGGAAACCCTGGAAGTGGGCGGTGGATCGAGGTGGAGTTGGTGAACCTGTCTTGTGAGGTCGGAGACTTGGACGGCCAGGGTCTCAACGGCATGTCGAGCAGCAGACAATTCCTCCTCGTGTCTGCCTAGCATCGCTCCCTGGATCTCGACGTGAGTGAAAAGGGTCCGGAGCCGCTGGGTCCATTTGGTCTGATTCTTCTGTTATGTACTTGAGTGAAGACCCAAAAGTGGTTTTAACAGAAAACAGAGTTCTTTAA
The DNA here is from genome assembly GCF_036934945.1 of Oncorhynchus masou masou. Lineage (NCBI taxonomy): Eukaryota > Metazoa > Chordata > Actinopteri > Salmoniformes > Salmonidae > Oncorhynchus > Oncorhynchus masou. The sequence goes on from NW_027004504.1 coordinate 4,748, forward strand.
TGAAAACAGGAATGGCAGCAAATCCTCTTCCAACGAGACAATGGAACAAAAAGAACGTTAGTATAATGACAGGATAGGACAAGGGAGATGTATAACAGCTGAGGAATGAGAGACAGAGAAGGTAAACCTAAAAAGACCAGCAGAGAGAGACAGAGTGAAGAGAAAGGACAGGAACAGACATAACAAGACATGACA
>NW_027004505.1:0-4942 GCF_036934945.1 Oncorhynchus masou masou
GGAGGGAGAGAGATAGAGATGAGAGTGTGAGGGAGGGAGACTGAGAAGAGAGGGGGACAGAGATAAAGATGAGAGAGTGAGGGATGGAGACTGAAAAGAGATTGGAGGGAGGGAGGGAGGGAGGGAGGGAGGGAGGGAGGGAGGGAGGGAGGGAGAGGGAGGGAGGGAGGGAGGGAGGGAGGGAGGGAGGGAGGAGGGAGACTGAAAGAGAGAGGAGGGAGGGAGAGAGATAGAGATGAGAGAGTGATGGAGAAAGACTGAAAAGAGAGGGAGGGAGGGACCATGAGTGCAAGACCACCTTCAGCCTTTAGGTCTGACTCAGAGGCAGTGTGACCAATTCAAATCAAATCAAATCAAATTTTATTTGTCACATACACATGGTTAGCAGATGTTAATGCGAGTGTAGCGAAATGCTTGTGCTTCTAGATTCCGACAATTCAGTAATAACCAACAAGTAATCTAACCAACAATTCACAAAACTCACTGTCTTATACACAAGTGTAAGGGGATAAAGAATATGTACATAAAGATATATGAATGAGTGATGGTACAGAGCAGCATAGGCAAGATACAGTAGATGGTATCGAGTACAGTATATACATATGAGATGAGTATGTAAACAAAGTGGCATAGTTAAAGTGGCTAGTGATACATGTATTACATAAAGATGCTGTAGATGATATAGAGTACAGTATATACGTATACATATGAGATGAATAATGTAGGGTATGTAAACATTATATTAGGTAGCATTGTTTAAAGTGGCTAGTGATATATTTACATCATTTCCCATCAATTCCCATCATTAAAGTGGCTGGAGTTGAGTCAGTGTGTTGGCAGCAGCCACTCATTGTTCGTGGTTGCTGTTTAACAGTCTGATGGCCTTGAGAAAGAAGCTGTTTTTCAGTCTCTCGGTTCCAGCTTTGCTGCACCTGTACTGACTCACTACCCTCTGGAGAGCCTTACCTTTGTGGGCGGAGCAGTTGCCGTACCAGGCGGTGATACAGCCCGCCAGGATGCTCTCGATTGTGCATCTGTAGAAGAGTGTGAGTGCTTTTGGTGACAAGCCGAATTTCTTCAGCCTCCTGAGGTTGAAGAGGCGCTGCTGCGCCTTCTTCACGATGCTGTCTGTGTGGGTGGACCAATTCAGTTTGTCTGTGATGTGTATGCCGAGGAACTTAAAACTTACTACCCTCTCCACTACTGTTCCATCGATGTGGATAGGGGTGTTCCCTCTGCTGTTTCCTGAAGTCCACAATCATCTCCTTAGTTTTGTTGACGTTGAGTGTGAGGTTAATGCCCCAGGATGTTTGCACAATTAACAGTAATTCAACACACACGCACACACTCTGTTATTCTCCAACCACACACACATTCTTCGGGAACGTCCGCCATCCTCTGGGAGTATATGCGACCCAGTGTTCCGACACTAATTCTACCGCCTCCGCTCTGAACAATACAATCTGTTCTACAGAGTACTGGGCAGAGAAGAGGATAGAGAGAGGGAAGAATAGGGAGAGGGAAGAGGAGAGATAGGGAAGAGGTGGGAGAGGGAAGAGGAGAGAGATGAAGAGGAGAGAAAGGGAAGAGGGAAGATGAGAGAGAAGAGGAGAGAGAGAGGGAAGAGGAGATAGGGAAAAGGAGAGAGAGGAAGAGAGAGAGATGGAAGAATAGTGAGAGGGAAGAGGAGAGATAGGGAAGAGGCGTGAGAGGGAAGAGGAGAGAGATGAAGAAGAGAGAAAGGGAAGAGGGAAGATGAGAGAGAGGAGGAGGAGGGAGACAGAAGAGGAGAGAGGAAGGGAGAGAGAGGAGGAGAGAGAGGAGAGGAGGAAGAGAGAGAGGGAAGAGGAGAGAGAGAAGAGGAAGTGGAGAGAGAGGGAAGAGGAGGGAGAGGAAGAGAGAGAGAGAGGGAAGTGGAGAGAGAGGGAAGAGGAGGAGAGAGGAAGAGGAGAGAGAGAGGGAAGAGAGGGAGAGAGGGAGAGGAAGAGAGAGGGAAGAGGAGCAAGAGGGCAGCATGGAGATAAAGGATTTAGGATAGAGATGGAAGAGGAGAGAGGAAGAGGAGGGAGATGGAAGAGAGAGAGAGGAAGAGGAGAGAGAGGAAAATGAGATAGAGGATTAGGATAGAGATGGAAGAGGAGAGAGAGGAAGAGGAGGGAGATGGAAGAGGATAGTAGGAAGAGAGAGAGGAAGAGGAGAGAGGGGAAGAGGAGAGAGAGTGGAGAGAGGGGAAGAGGAGAGGAAGAGGGAGAGAAAGAGGGGAGAGAGGAAGAGGAGAAGAGGGAAGAGAGAGAGAGGGAAAGTAGAGAGGGAAGGAGAGAGAGGAAGAGGAGAGAGAGGAGGAGGGGACAGAGGAAAGAGAGAGAGAGAGAGAGAGAGAGAGAGAGGGAAGAGGAGAGAGAGAGAGAGAGAGAGGAGAGAGAGGAAGAGGAGAGAGGAAGAGGAGAGGAGAGGAAGAGGAGAGGAAGAGGAGAGAGAGGAAGATGACAGGAGAGGAAGATGAGAGGAGAGGAAGAGCAGAGAGAGGGAGAGGAGAAGAGAGGAAGAGGAGAGAGAGAGGAAGAAGAGAGGAGAGGAAGAGGAGAGAGAGGAAGATCGGATGGGGCCACAGTGTCTCCTGACCCCTCCTGTCTCAGCCTCCAGTATTTATGCTGCAGTAGTTTATGTGTCGGGGGCTAGGGTCAGTTCGTTATATCTGGAGTACTTCTCCTGCCCTATTCGGTGTCCTGTGTGAATCTAAGTGTGCGTTCTCTAATTCTCTCCTTCTCTCTTTCTTTCTCTCTCTCGGAGGACCTGAGCCCTAGGACCATGCCCCAGGACTACCTGACATGATGACTCCTTGCTGTCCCCAGTCCACCTGGCCGTGCTGCTGCTCCAGTTTCAACTGTTCTGCCTTATTATTATTCGACCATGCTGGTCATTTATGAAAATTTGAACATCTTGGCCATGTTCTGTTATAATCTCCACCCGGCACAGCCAGAAGAGGACTGGCCACCCCACATAGCCTGGTTCCTCTCTAGGTTTCTTCCTAGGTTTTGGCCTTTCTATGGAGTTTTTCCTAGCCACCGTGCTTCTACACCTGCATTGCTTGCTTTTTGGGGTTTTAGGCTGGGTTTCTGTACAGCACTTTGAGATATCAGCTGATGTACGAAGGGCTATATAAATACATTTGATTTGATTTGAGGAAGAGGAGAGGAGAGGAAGAGGAGAAGAGAGGAAGAGGAGAGAGAGAGGAAGAAGAGAGGAGAGGGGCACATGACCAAATAAATACATTCAATTCTGCATTTAGTTGTTGTTATGCATTTCCTGAACCATAATTCACTTTCAACAACTACCATTTCAGGTCTGTGCTGTTTTGTCATGTTGAACCTGAACAGAAGAAAACACACATTTTCCTCTCTGTTAAAGTCAGTGGAACAGTGCCTCCATATTGCTATAGCCAGTCATAAGTGATGTATATGTTGTGTACACACTGCCATTACCACCAATGTTCCTCGCCTTTTCTTTTGTCACTGAGCAAATTTCAGGTCTGCTGAGCACAAACTTGAACATTGGAATAATTTTGTGCAACGTCTGGTGCACGTTTACGGTGAACACTGAGACTGTATCCTCTTCAAGTTAGTTTTAACAGAGGTCCCATAGTCTACTGTGGCTATTTGATCATAATGTGGGCCAACCAGAGTGGCCTACCATTAAAAACAATGGAGAAAATGCAGAAAACGTTTTAACATGGAAATAGCTGTTCTATCATTCAGCCTACAGTAGCACCCGATGTGTTGTGTTCAATGTAGACCTACGTTCCATGAGACTTTAAAAAAAGTTGCAGGGCTTGACAAGAACCTGTTAATGCACTTGTCCTTCAGACAAACAGGTGACTGAACATGTTGTTGTGTTGCTTGATGCCAGAAACCACTTTACAAAATAAAATGCACTATTATTCCCATACAATTATTACAGAGAATCAGACAAATGATGCTACCCTCTGCCTATGTGATGCTACCCTCTGCCTATGTGATGCTACCCTCTGCCTATGTGATGCTACCCTCTGCCTATGTGATGCTACCCTCTGCCTATGTGATGCTACCCTCTGCCTATGTGATGCTACCCTCTGCCTATGTGATGCTACCCTCTGCCTATGTGATGCTACCCTCTGCCTATGTGATGCTACCCTCTGCCTATGTGATGCTACCCTCTGCCTATGATGATGCTACCCTCGCTATATGATGCACCCTGCCTATGTGATGCTACCCTCTGCCTATATGATGCTACCCTCTGCCTATATGATGCTACCCTCTGACTATATGATGCTACCCTCTGCCTATGTGATGCTACCCTCTGCCTATATGATGCTACCCTCTGCCTATGTGATGCTACCCTCTGCCTATGTGATGCTACCCTCTGCCTATATGATGCTACCCTCTGCCTATGTGATGCTACCCTCTGCCTATATGATGCTACCCTCTGCCTATGTGATGCTACCCTCTGCCTATGTGATGCTACCCTCTGCCTATATGATGCTACCCTCTGCCTATATGATGCTACCCTCTGCCTATGTGATGCTACCCTCTGCCTATATGATGCTACCCTCTGCCTATGTGATGCTACCCTCTGCCTATATGATGCTACCCTCTGCCTATGTGATGCTACCCTCTGCCTATATGATGCTACCCTCTGCCTATGTGATGCTACCCTCTGCCTATGTGATGCTACCCTCTGCCTATGTGATGCTACCCTCTGCCTATATGATGCTACCCTCTGCCTATATGATGCCACCCTCTGCCTATGTGATGCTACCCTCTGCCTATGTGATGCTACCCTCTGCCTATATGATGCTACCCTCTGCCTATGTGGATTGTCTACCCTCTGCCTATATGATGCTACCCTCTGCCTATATGATGCTACCCTCTGCCTATGTGATGCTACCCTCTGCCTATATGATGCT
>NW_027004506.1:0-4941 GCF_036934945.1 Oncorhynchus masou masou
CATCCCTTCTACCAGTCCTGTTTACATGTATATCCCTTCTACCAGTCCTGTTTACATGTATATCCCTTCTACCAGTCCTGTTTACATGTATATCCCTGCTACCAGTCCTGTTTACATGTATATCCCTGCTACCAGTCCTGTTTACATGTATATTCCTGCTACCAGTCCTGTTTACATGTATATCCCTTCTACCAGTCCTGTTTACATGTATATCCCTGCTACCAGTCCTGTTTACATGTATATCCCTTCTACCAGTCCTGTTTACATGTATATTCCTGCTACCAGTCCTGTTTACATGTATATCCCTTCTACCAGTCCTGTTTACATGTATATTCCTGCTACCAGTCCTGTTTACATGTATATTCCTGCTACCAGTCGGTTTTCAGCCCTGTTTACACTACCAGTCATGTTTTAAATATTAAACCCACTTCTGTAATGAACACAAGGGGAGACAGAGAGCTGGTTTCAAGCGCAGGGAGCAGCAGGTGTTTATTGCAAAGGACCACAGGAGGAGGCAGGTAGCTGGGTCCAGGGGCAGGCAGAAGGTCATACACAGGAGGAGGCAGGTAGCTGGGTCAAGGGGCAGGCAGAAGGTCATACACAGGAGGAGGCAGGTAGCTGGGTCAAGGGGCAGGCAGAAGGTCATACACAGGAGGAGGCAGGGAGCTGGGTCCAGGGGCAGGCAGAAGGTCATACACAGGAGGAGGCAGGTAGCTGGGTCAAGGGGCAGGCAGAAGGTCATACACAGGAGGAGGCAGGTAGCTGGGTCCAGGGGCAGGCAGAAGGTCATACACAGGAGGAGGCAGGTAGCTGGGTCCAGGGACAAGCAGAAGGTCATACACAGGAGGAGGCAGGTAGCTGGGTCCAGGGACAGGCAGAAGGTCATACACAGGAGGAGGCAGGTAGCTGGGTCCAGGGACAAGCAGAAGGTCATGACACAGGAGGAGGCAGGTAGCTGGGTCCAGGGGCAGGCAGAAGGTCATACACAGGAGGTGGCAGGTAGCTGGGTTGAGGGCAGGCAGAAGGTCATACACAGGAGGAGGCGGGTACCTGGGTCCCAGGAGCAGGCAGAAGGTCATACACAGGAGGAGGCAGGTAGCTGGGTCCAAGAACAGGCAGAAGGTCATACACAGGAGGAGGCAGTGGCTGGGGTCCAGGGGTAGGCAGAAGGTCATACACAGGAGGCGGGTAGCTGGGTCAGAGGCGAGCAGAAGGTCATACAGGAGGCGTTAGCTGGGTCCAGGGGCAGGCAGAAGGTCATACACAGGAGGAGGCGGGTAGCTGGGTCCAGGACAGGCAGAAGGTCATACACAGGAGGAGGCAGGTAGCTGGGTCCAGGGACAAGCAGAAGGTCATACACAGGAGGAGGCAGGTAGCTGGGTCCAGGGGGCAGGCAGAAGGTCATACACAGGAGGAGGCAGGTAGCTGGGTCCAGGGACAAGCAGAAGGTCATACAGGAGGAGGCGGGTAGCTGGGTCCAGGGACAGGCAGAAGGTCATACACAGGAGGAGGCAGGTAGCTGGGTCCAGGGACAGGCAGAAGGTCATACACAGGAGGAGGCAGGTAGCTGGGTCCAGGGACAAGCAGAAGGTCATACACAGGAGGAGGCAGGTAGCTGGGTCCAGGGGCAGGCAGAAGGTCATACACAGGAGGAGGCAGGTAGCTGGGTCCAGGGCAGGCAGAAAGGTCATACACAGGGAGGAGGCAGGTAGCTGGGTCCAGGGACAAGCAGAAGGTCATACACAGGAGGAGGCAGGTAGCTGGGTCCAGGGACAAGCAGAAGGTCATACACAGGAGGAGGCAGGTAGCTGGGTCCAGGGGCAGGCAGAAGGTCATACACAGGAGGAGGCAGGTAGCTGGGTCCAGGGCAGGCAGAAGGTCATACACAGGAGGAGGCAGGTAGCTGGGTCCAGGGACAAGCAGAAGGTCATACACAGGAGGAGGCAGGTAGCTGGGTCCAGGGACAGGCAGAAGGTCATACACAGGAGGAGGCAGGTAGCTGGGTCCAGGGACAAGCAGAAGGTCATACACAGGAGGAGGCAGGTAGCTGGGTCCAGGGGCAGGCAGAAGGTCATACACAGGAGGTGGCAGGTAGCTGGGTCCAGGGGCAGGCAGAAGGTCATACACAGGAGGAGGCAGGTACCTGGGTCCAGGGGCAGGCAGAAGGTCATACACAGGAGGAGGCAGGTAGCTGGGTCCAGGGGCAGGCAGAAGGTCATACACAGGAGGAGGCAGGTAGCTGGGTCCAGGGGCAGGTAGCTGGGTCCAGGGGGCAGGAAGAAGGTCATACACAGGGAGGAGGCAGGTAGCTGGGTCCAGGGACAGGCAGAAGGTCATACACAGGAGGAGGCAGGTAGCTGGGTCCAGGGACAGGCAGAAGGTCATACAGGAGGAGGCAGGTAGCTGGGTCCAGGGACAGGCAGAAGGTCATACACAGGAGGAGGCAGGTAGCTGGGTCCAGGGACATGCAGAAGGTCATACACAGGAGGAGGCAGGTAGCTGGGTCCAGGGGCAGGCAGAAGGTCATATGCAGGAGGAGGCAGGTAGCTATATTCTTATTCTATATTATTTTATATTCTATATTCTTATTCTATATTCTTATTCTATATTCTTATTCTATATTATTATTAATGTACTGTGGGAGAGAGGTCTCAAGGTAAGAATTTAACATGTTTTGTTTTACACGTGTTGCACGTGGCAAATAGACGTTGAGACTGGAAACACCTGGCTACGCGCCACTTTATTTAGCAAATAAAGCCATACTTGACGTAGCACATTCATTATTTACAGCGCCTTCGGAAAAGTATTCAGATCCCTGGACTTTTTCCACATTTCGTTATGTTACAGCCTTATTCTAAAATGGATTAAATTAAAAATCCTCAGTTTATATTTTTATTTATACTTCTATTATTAATTATTTAATTTAATTTGACTTCTTATCGATATGGATTATTGTACTGTAATGTTGAGGAGTTGGGCACACACACACACATGGATTTCATTGCATATTCTGCTGCTGCTGGAAACTGTATGTGACTCATAAAATGGACAGATATACTGAAACCTGTACGCTGAAGATGGGGAAACCCAGTGAAAAACGTCTAACAGCGTGCACTTGTTCCCGCAAAGGGCCCTGGACACGACTTTTCTGCTGCGGCTACTGAGAAACCCATGGCATTTCCCCACAACCCAAGAGATGGGGCGAGCAACCAACGCTCTCCCGCCCAGGGATGGAACAGCGCTCTGAGGGCCAACCATAACATTAACTCCAGGATCCATGTCCAGACCCAGCCATGGGGCCAACCATAACACTAACCCTGGGTTGGGTTGTGTTCAGAGTCAGACCAGCCATGGAGCCAACCATATCACTAACCCTGGGTTGGGTTGGGTTTCAGAGTCAGACCCAGCCATGGGGCCAACCATAACACTAACCCTGGGTTGGGTTCAGAGTCCAGACCCAGCATGGGGCCAACCATAACACCTAACCCTGGGTTGGGTTGGGTTCGAGTCAGACCCAGCCATGGGGCCAACCATAACACTAACCCTGGGTTGGGTTCAGAGTCAGACCCAGCCATGGGGCCAGCCATAACACTAACCCTGGGTTGGGTTGGATTCAGAAGTCAGACTCAGCCATGGGGCCAACCATAACATAACCCTGGGTTGGGTTGGGTTCAGAGTCAGACCCAACCATGGGGCCAACCATAACACTAACCCTGGGTTGGGTTGGGTTCAGAGTCAGACCCAGCCATGGGGCCAACCATAACACTAACCCTGGGTTGGGTTGGGTTCAGAGTCAGACCCAGCCATGGGGCCAGCCATAACTAACCCTGGGTTGGGTTGGGTTCAGAGTCAGACCCAGCCATGGGGCCAACCATAACACTAACCCTGGGTTGGGTTGGGTTCAGAGTCAGACAGCCATGGGGCCAACCATAACACTTACCCTGGGTTGGGTTCAGAGTCAGACCCAGCCATGGGGCCAACCATAACACTAACCCTGGGTTGGGTTGGGTTCAGAGTCAGACCCAGCCATGGGGCCAGCCATAACACTAACCCTGGGTTGGGTTCAGAGTCAGACCCAGCCATGGGGCCAACTGTAACACTAACCCTGGGTTGGGTTGGGTTCAGAGTCAGACCCAGCCATGGGCCAACCATAACACTAACCCTGGGTTGGGTTCAGAGTCAACCCAGCCATGGGGCCAGCCATAACATAACCCTGGTTTTGGGTTGGGTTCAGAGTCAGACCCAGCCATGGGGCCAACCATAACACTAACCCTAAGGTTGGGTTCAGAGTCAGACAGCCATGGGGCCAACCATAACACTAACCCTGGGTTGGGTTCAAGTCAGACCCAGCCATGGGGCCAACCATAGCTTACTAACCCTGGGTTGGAGTTGGAGTTCAGCGTCAGACCCAGCCATGGGGCCCACCATAACACTAACCCTGGGTTGGGTTCAGAATCAGACCCAGCCATGGGGCCAACCATAACACTAACCCTGGGTTGGGTTCAGAGTCAAACCCAGCCATGGGGCCAACCATAACACTAACCCTGGGTTGGAGTTGGGTTCAGCGTCAGACCCAGCCATGGGGCCAACCATAACACCCCAACCCTGGGTTGGGTTGGGTTCAGCGTCAGACCCAGCCATGAGGCCAACCATAACACTAACCCTGGGTTGGGTTCAGGAGTCAGACCCAGCCATGGGGCCAGCCATAACACTAACCCTGGGTTGGGTTGGGTTCAGAGTCAGACCCAGCCATGGGCCAACCCTTAACACTAACCCTGGGTTGGGTTCAGAGTCGGGCCCAAGCCATGGGGCCAACCATAACACTAACCCTGGGTTGGGTTCAGAGTCGAACCCAGCCATGGGGCCAACCATAACACTAACCCTGGGTTGGGTTGGGTTCAGAGTCAGACCCAGCCACGAGGCCAACCATAACACTAACCC
>NW_027004508.1:0-4939 GCF_036934945.1 Oncorhynchus masou masou
GATGCTCCTGCCAGGCAGACTCCGACAGGACAGGACAAGGTGGAAGCAAACGAGGCGACAGCTTGCTTCTGGCATCAAAAACACAAACAAGAATCAGACACTGAGAAGTAGCAGGAACAGAGAGAAATAGAGACCTAATCAGAGGGAAAGAGAACAGGTGGGGAAGAGTGAAAGAGCTAGTTAGGGCAGATGTAGAACAGCTGAGGAATGAGAGACAGAAGGTAACCTAAAAAGACCAGCAGAGAGAATGAAGAGAAAGGACAGGAACAGACATAACAAGACATGACAGTACCCCCACTCACCGGCGCCTCCTGGCGCACTCGAGAGAAACCTGGCGGCAACGGAGGAAATCATCGATCAGCGACGGTCCAGCACGTCCCGAGAGGAACCCAGCTCCTCTCCTCAGGACCGTGCCCCTCCCAATCCACTAGGTACTGACCACGGCCCCGGCGCATGTCCAAAATCTTACGAACCCTGTAGATGGGTGCGCCCTCGACAAGGATGGGGGAGGGAGGGAGCGGGGGCGCGAAGAACGGGCTTAACACAGGAGACATGGAAGACCGGGTGGACGCGGCGAAGATAGCGCGGGAGAAGAAGTCGCACTGCGACAGGATTAATGACCTGGGAAATACGGAACGGACCAATGAACCGCGGGGCCAACTTGCGAGAAGCTGTCTTAAAGGGGAAGGTTCTGAGTGGAGAGCCATACTCTCTGACCGCAACAATATCTAGGACTCTTGGTCCTACGCTTGGCGGCCCTCACAGTCTGCGCCCTATTACGGCAAAGTGCGACCTGACCCCCTTCCAGGTGCGCTCGCAACGCTGGACAAAAGCCTGAGCGGAGGGACGCTTGGGACTCGGCGAGCTGAGATAAGGAACAGCGGAGGCTGGTACCGAGGCTACACTGAAAGGGGGATAGACCGGTAGCAGACGAGGAAGCGAGTTGTGGCGTACTCTGCCCAGGGCTGTTCTGACCAAGACGCAGGGTTACGAAAGAAAGACTGCGTAAATGCGACCAACAGTCTGATTGGCCCGTTCGGCTTGGCCGTTAGACTGGGGATGAAAGCCGGACGAGAGACTGACGGAAGCCCCAATCAAGCGGCAAACTCCCTCCAAAATTGAGGCGTGAACTGCGGACCTCTGTCGGAAGCGGCGTCAGACGGAAGGCCATGGTCGGAAAACATTCTCGATAATGATCTGAGCCCGTCTCCTTAGCAGAAGGAGCTTATCGAGAGGAATGAAATGAGCCGCCTTAGAGAATCTATCGACAACCGTAAGAATAACTGTCTTCCCCGCTGATGAAGGCAGTCCGGTGACAAAATCTAAAGCGGATGTGAGACCACGGTCGAGAGGGAATGGGAAGCGGTGGGAGCGGCCGGCAGGAGGAGTTCCCAGATTTGGTCTGCGAGCGCAGACGAACAAGCGGCGACAAATCGCGCGCGCACGTTCCCGAGTGGGCCACCAGAAACGCTGGCGAATGGAAACGAGCGTACCCCGGGCACAGGGTGACGGCTAACCTTTAGTGGGCCCACTGAAGAACGGCCGGACAGTAGGAACGGGAGCCGAACAGAAGGTTCCTAGGACAGCTGTTGGCGACGGGCGGTGCCAACTACCTGCCTCTCAATTCCCCAGGACCAATCAGCCGACAACCGCCCTTCAGGGAGAATCCCTCGGGGTCGGTGGAGACCTAGAAGAACTGAAGAGGCGAGATGACATCAGGCAGTGTTTTGAGCCCGGACGATGAAATAACAAACTCGAAACGAGCCGAAAAACAGAGCCCAGCCAGAGCCTGACGCGCAGTGATGTTTGGCTGAACGGATGTACTCAAGGTTCCTATGGTCAGTCCAAACGACAAAGGAACAGTCGCCCCTCCAACCACTGTCGCCATTCGCCTAGGGCTAAGCGGATGGCGAGCAGTTCGCGATTACCAACATCATAGTTACGTTCTGACGGCGATAAGCGATGAGAGAAAAACGCGCAAGGATGGACCTTGCCGTCAGAGAGAGAGCGCTGAGAAAGAATGGCTCCCACGCCCACCTCTGACGCGTCAACCTCAACAACAAACTGACTAGAGATGTCAGGTGTAACAAGAATAGGTGCGGATGTAAAACGATTCTTAAGAAGATCAAAAGCTCCCTGGGCGGAAACGGACCACTTAAAGCACGTCTTAACAGAAGTAAGGGCTGTGAGAGGAGCTGCCACCTGACCGAAATTACGGATGAAACGACGATAGAAATTAGCGAAGCCCAGAAAGCGCTGCAGCTCGACGCGTGACTTAGGAACGGGCCAATCAATGACAGCCTGGACCTTAGCGGGATCCATCTTAATGCCCTCAGCGGAAATAACGGAACCGAGAAAAGGGACAGAGGCGGCATGAAAAATGCACTTCTCAGCCTTCACATAAAGACAGTTCTCCAAAAGGCGCTGGAGGGACGCGTCGCACGTGCTGAACATGAATCGAGAGAGACGGTGAAAAAATCAGGATATCGTCCATGTAAACGAAAACAAAAATGTTCAGCATGTCTCTCAGGACGTCGTTAACTAGTGCCTGAAAGACAGCTGGAGCGTTAACGAGGCCGAAAGGAAGAACCCGGTATTCAAAGTGCCCTAACGGAGTGTTAAACGCCGTCTTCCACTCGTCCCCCTCCCTGATGCGCACGAGATGGTAGGCGTTACGAAGGTCCAATTTGGTGAAAAACCTGGCTCCCTGCAGGATCTCGAAGGCTGAAGACATAAGAGGAAGCGGATAACGATTCTTAACTGTTATGTCATTCAGCCCTCGATAATCCACGCATGGGCGCAGGGACCCGTCCTTCTTCTGAACAAAAAAAAACCCCGCTCCGGCGGGAGAGGAGGAGGAGACTATGGTACCGGCGTCGAGCGAAACCGACAAATAATCCTCGAGAGCCTTACGTTCGGGAGCCGACAGAGAGTATAATCTACCCCGGGGAGAGTAGTTCCCGGAAGGAGATCAATACTACAGTCATACGACCGGTGTGGAGGGAGAGAAGTGGCCTTGGAACGACTGAACACCGTGCGCAGATCGTGATACTCCTCCGGCACCCCTGTCAAATCGCCAGGCTCCTCCTGTGAAGAAGAGACAGAGGAAACAGGAGGGATAGCAGACATTAAACAGGTTACATGACAAGAAACATTCCAGGATAGGATAGTATTACTAGACCAATTAATAGAAGGGTTATGGCGCACTAGCCAGGGATGACCCAAAACAACAGGTGTAAAAGGTGAACGAAAAATTAAAAAAGAAATGGTTTCGCTATGATTACCAGAGACAGTGAGGGTTAAAGGCAGCGTCTCACGCTGAATCTTGGGGAGAGAACTACCATCTAAAGCGAACAAGGCCCTGGGCTCCCCTAACTGTCTGAGAGGAATGTCATGTTCCCGAGCCCAGGTCTCGTCCATAAAACAGCCCTCCGCCCCAGAGTCTATCAAGGCACTGCAGGAAGCAGATGAACCGGGCCAGCGGAGATGGACCGGAAAGGTAGTGCGTGATCCAGAAGGAGAGGCCTGAGTAGTTGCGCTCACCAGTAGCCCTCCTCTTACTGATGAGCTCTGGCTTTTACTGGACATGAGGTGACAAAATGACCAGCGGAGCCGCAGTAGAGACAGAGGCGATTGGTGATTCTCCGTTCCCTCTCCTTGGCCGAGATGCGAATACCCCCCAGCTGCATAGGCTCAGCATCCGAGCCGGCGGAGGAGGGTGGCAGTGATGCGGCAGGTGGCAGTGATGTGGAGAGGGGAGCAACGGAGAACGTGAGCTCCTTTCCACGAGCTCGGCGACGAAGATCAAACCGTCGCTCTATGCGAATAGCGAGAGCTATTAAGGAGTCCAGACTGGAAGGAACCTCCCGGGAGAGGATCTCATCCTTAACCTCGACGTGGAGACCCTCCAGAAAACGAGCGAGCAAAGCCGGCTCGTTCCAGTCACTAGAGGCAGCGAGGTGCGAAACTCAATAGAATAATCCGTTATGGATCTATTCCCCTGACATAGGGAAGACAGGGCCCTGGAAGCCTCCTCGCCAAAAACAGAACGGTCAAAAACCCGTATCATCTCCTCCTTAAAGTCCTGATACTGGTTAATACACTCAGCCCTCGCCTCCCAGACTGCCGTGCCCCACTCACGCGCCCGTCCGGTAAGGAGAGAAATGACGTAGGCGATGCGGGCTGCGCTCCTGGAGTAAGTGTTGGGCTGGAGAGAGAACACCACATCACACTGAGTGAGGAATGAGCGGCACTCAGTGGGCTCCCCAGAGTAACACGGCGGGTTGTTGATCCTGGGCTCCGGAGACTCGGAAACCCTGGAAGTGGGCGGTGGATCGAGGTGGAGTTGGTGAACCCGTCTTGTGAGGTCGGAGACTTGGACGGCCAGGGTCTCAACGGCATGTTGAGCAGCAGACAATTCCTCCTCGTGTCTGCCTAGCATCGCTCCCTGGATCTCGACGGCGGAGTGAAAAGGGTCCGGGCCGCTGGGTCCATTCTTGGTCTGATTCTTCTGTTATGAACTTGAGTGAAGACCCAAAGCGGTTTTAACAGAAAACAGAGTTCTTTAATGAAAATACAGGAATGGCATAAATCCTCTTCCAACGTTGTCAGCGGAACAAAAAGAACGTTAGTATAGTGCAGGATGCTCCTGCCAGGCAGACTCCGACAGGACAGGACAAGGTGGAAGCAAACGAGACGACAGCTTGCTTCTGGCATCAAAAAACACAAACAAGAATCAGACACTGAAAGTAGCAGGAACAGAGAGAGAAATAGAGACCTAATCAGAGGGGAAGAGAGAACAGGTGGGGAAGAGTGAAAGAGCTAGTTAGGGCAGATGTAGAACAGCTGAGGAATGAGAGACAGAGAAGGTAACCTAAAAAGACCAGCAGAGAGAGAGAATGAAGAGAAAGGACAGGAACAGACATAACAAGACATGACA